>NC_143024.1:97734482-97894482 GCF_057628025.1 Oncorhynchus mykiss
TGAACTTTGCTCTGACTTCACTTTTTGGACAACTAACAAGTAGTAAATACAGCGACAGATAATCTTTGCTTTCATCATCCAGTCCTTTTGGGTTGACTCTCAGACACCTGGGCAGGAAACAGAACATTTCTCCTGGTACAGCCAGATCCAGTCATAATTACCCACAAGTTTCCTGACATAAAGCATTGACGCTATAATGAATTGGTGACAGTAGTAACACAGTAAATGTTAATAAAGTTTACCATTTCATCTTGTCGTTGGGTCCAGATGAGAAGGTGGAACTCTTTAAGACCTCCCCCATCTCCTCTCTACAGAAACTGAAGTTGTTGATGGTCCACATGTAGGAGAACTTGACTACTTTCACCTGAAACAAAAAGGCAACAATCACAACGCTTCCATCCATTTCAAAAGACAGCCTGTTGACAAGCTAAAATAAAACATTAATACAGAAAGAGAAAAATGCCAAAATGAAATATAAAGCCAAACAATCAATGGTGATAGGCAGACCTAGTGAACTAATCTACCCAAGATTTCTGCCATGGGCGGACAGTGGGCAGGCATCCAGACAGAGTGGGGCGGAGAGACAGGAGACAGGCGGGCAAACAGACAAACAGACAGACAGGAGGCGAGCAGACAGACAGGAGGCGGGCAGACCGACAGGAGGCGGGCAGACCGACAGGAGGCGGGCAGACCGACAGGAGGCGGGCAGACCGACAGGAGGCGGGCAGACCGACAGGAGGCGGGCAGACCGACAGGAGGCGGGCAGACCGACAGGAGGAGACCGACAGGAGGCGGGCAGACCGACAGAGGCGGGCAGAAACAGGCACCCCTACCTGTGTGTAACACCAGCTCTCTGCCACAGGTCCAGTAGACATGTCCCCTGGTGGAGGAGGGGTAGGAACCCGTGACATGGCCAGCTTCCCCCTCAGCAGCAGCCTTAACACTTAACCTTTCCTACAGGGGAGCAGAGGAGCAGTTAAGACTAAAACACCTTCTCAACCCAACATCAGACTGGGCCACCAGCACTCCATTACCACATCAGACTGGGCCACCAGCACTCCATTACCACATCAGACTGGGCCACCAGCACTGGCTTCCACGCACACAAGCCGCTGATGCAAAACTTCGGAACATCTACATTATAAAAAGTCTAAATCTATTTAAAATGACTTACACCTTCACAAAGGTCTAAAGAAACATGATAAAGAAAATGTAGTCTTTCAGAACAGAATGATAATTCTGAATCTTCCTTATGTTAGGTCCTGATATTGTTGCTTCCAGCCTATAGACAGAGACTAAAATAGGAAGCTCCCGTGCTCAGGTCTGTTGAACACTGGTCCGACCAATCTGATTCCACGCTTCAAGATAGCGTCGATCACGTGGACTGGGATATGTTCCGCATTGCGTCAAAAAACAACATTGACGAATACGCTGATTCGGTGAGCGAGTTTATTAGCAAGTGCATTGGCGATGTAGTACCCACAGCAACTATTAAAACATTCCCCAACCAGAAACCGTGGATTGATGGCAGCATTCGCGCGAAACTGAAAGCACGAACAACTGCTTTTAAAATCAGGCAAGGTGACCGGAAACATGACCAGAGACAAACAGCATAGCTATTCCCTCCACAGGGCAATCAACCAAGCTAAGCATCAGTATAGAGACAAAGAGTCGCAATTCAATGGCTCAGACATAGAGGTATGTGGCAGGGTCTACAGTCAATCACAGACTACAAAAAGAAAACCAGCCCCGTCGCAGACCAGGATGTCTTGCACCCACACAGCCTAAAACAACTTCTTTGCTCGCTTTGAGGACAATACAGTGCCTGACACGGCCTGCTACCAAAACCTGCGGGCTCTCCTTCACTGCAGCAGACGTGAGTAAAACATTTAAACGTGTTAACCCTCGCAAGGCTGCAGGCCCAGACGGCATCCCTAGCCGCGTCCTCAGAGCATGCGCAGATCAGCTGGCTGGTGTGTTTAGAGACATATTCAATCAATCCTTATCCCAGTCTGCTGTTCCCACATGCTTCAAGAGGGCCACCATTGTTCCTGTTCCCAAGAAAGCTAAGGTAACTGAGCTAAATGACTACCGCCCCGCAGCACTCACTTCCGTCATCATGAAGTGCTTTGAGAGACTAGTCAAGGACCATATCACCTCCATCCTACCTGACACCCTAGACCCACTCCAATTTGCTTACCGCCCCAGCAAGTCCACAGACGACGCAATCGCAACCACACTGCACTATCTGGACAAGAGGAATACCTATGTGAGAATGCTGTTCATCGACTGCAGCTCAGCATTTAACACCCTAGTACCCTCCAAACTCGTCATCAAGCTCGAGACCCTGGGTCTCGACCCCACCCTGTGCAACTGGGTACTGGACTTCCTGATGAGTCGCTCCCAGGTGGTGAGGGTAGGTAACATCTCCACCGCGCTGATCCTCAACACTGGGGCCCCACAAGGGTGCGTTCTGAGCCCTCTCTTGTACTCCCTGTTCACCCACGACTGCGTGGCCACGCACGCCTCCAACTCAATCATCAAGTTTGCAGACGACTACAGTTGTAGGCTTGATTACCAACAACGACGAGACGGCCTACAGGGAGGAGGTGAGGGCCCTCGGAGTGTGGTGTCAGGAAAATAACTTCACACTCAACGTCAACAAAATAAAGGAGATGATTGTGGATTTCAGGAAACAGCAGAGGGAGCACCCCCCTATCCACATCGACGGGACAGTAGTGGAGAGGGTAGTAAGTTAAGTTCCTTGGCTTACACATCACAGACAAACTGAATTGGTCCACCCACACAGATAGGGTCGTGAAGAAGGCGCAGCAGCACCTCTTCAACCTCAGGAGGCTGAAGAAATTTGCCTTGTCGCCAAAAGCACACAAACTTTTACAGATGCACAATCGAGAGCATCACCGCCTGGTACGGCAACTGCTCCGCCCACAACCATAAGGCTCTCCAGAGGGTAGTGAGGTATGCACAACGCATCACCGGGGGCAAACTACCTGCCCTCCAGGACACCTACACCACCCGATGTCACAGGAAGGCCATAAAGATCATCAAGGACAACAACCACCCGAGCCACTGCCTGTTCACCCCGCTATCATCCAGCAGCATACCACTGCAGGCTTGCTTCTGAAGCTAAACAGGGTTGGTCCTGGTCAGTTCCTGGATGGGAGACCAGATGCTGCTGGAAGTGGTGTTGGAGGGCCCGTAGGAGGAACTCTTCCCTCTGGTCTAAAATATCCCAATGCCCTAGGGCAGTGATTGGGGACACTGCCCTGTGTAGGGTGCTGTCTTTCGGATGGGAAGTTTAACGGGTGTCCTGACTCTCTGAGGTCATTTATGATCCCATGGCACTGATTGTAAGAGTAGGGGTGTTAACCCCGGTGTCCTGGCTAAATTCCCAATCTGGCCCTCAAACAATCACGGTCACCTAATAATCCCCAATTGACAATTGGTTCATTCATCCCACTCCTCTCCCCTGTAACTATTCCCCAGGTCGTTGCTGCAAATGAGAACGTGTTCTCAGTCAACTTACCTGGTAAAATAACGGATAAATAAAAATAATCCAGAAGGCGAGGTCAGTACAGGTGCATTAAAGCAGGAACCGAGAGACTGAAAAACAGCTTCTACCTCAAGGCCATCAGACTGTTAAACAGCCATCACTAACATTGAGTGGCTGCTGCCAACATACCGACTCAACTCCAGCCACATTAATAATGGAGAAATTGATGTGAAAAATGTATCACTAGCCACTGAACAATGACACTTAATATAATGTTTACATACCCTACATTACTCATCTCATATGTATATACTGTACTCGATACCATCTACTGTATCTTGCCTATGCCGCTCTGTTCCATCACTCATTCATATATGTTTACATGCATATTCTTTATCCCTTTACACTTGTGTGTATAAGGTAGTAGTTGTGAAATTGTTAGGTTAGATTACTCGTTGGTTATTACTGCATTGTCGGAACTAGAAGCACAAGCATTTCGCTACACTCGCATTAACATCTGCTAACCATGTGACCATTAAGAAACGTTTTATTTTATGTAGAAATGATTAACACTAAGATATTACCGAGCCTATATACAGGGGGTACCGGTAACGAGTTAATGTGCAGGGGAACAGATTAGTCCAGGTAATACAGTACAATCATGGAGTAACCAAAAAGTGTTACATAAATATATTTCATATTTTAGATTCTTCAAAGTTGCAACCCTTTGACAGCGTTGCACACGCTTGGCATTCTCTCAACCAGCTTCACCTGAAATGCTTTTCCAACAGTCTTGAAGGAGTTCCCACATATGCTTTTCCTTCACTCACAAAAATCTCACATTTGGACCAATTATGATTTTTCAACGCCGATACCGATTATTGGAGGACCAAAAAAGCCGATTTAAATCGGACGATTTTTATTTTATTTGTAATAATGACAATTACAACAATACTGAATGAACACTCATTTTAAGATTAGTGGAATCTGTGTGGGTAGCTGGACAGGTAGGATGACTGACAGTGAAGGTGAACATGTGGTCACGTGTCAGTTGACAGAGGAATGGATGAGACTGAGGCAGGAATTCCTTTAACCATAAAGTGGTATATTTACTGAGTAGTCTGTGGTGGATTCATGGATGCAAAGAACTTCTGGATCAGATGGAGTTGAGCATGAGAAAGCAGCGAGATCAGGCGATGGCAATTTCCTCCTTTTATGGAGTTGAGATCTGTCTGACATTTCCACCTGACCTAATTAAAGCACCCCTGGCCCAGCTGAGTAAATGGCAATTAATTAAAGGATTATTCCACCAACTCCATGGGCCTTTTCTACACTCATTTTAACTTAATATAAAACATAAATAAAATCAATTTAGCCTCAAGTAAATAATGAAACATGTTAAATTTGGTTTAAATAATGCAAAAACAAAGTGTTGGAGAAGAAAGTAAAAGCGCAATTTGTGCTATGTACGAAAGCTAACGTATCAGTTCCTTGCTCAGTACATGAGAACATATGAAAGCTGGTGGTTCCTTTAAACATGAGTCTTCAATATTCCGAGGTAAGACTTTTTAGGTTGTAGTTATTATAGGAATTATAAGACTATTTCCTTCTATACCATTTGAATTTCATTAACCTTTGACTATTGGATGTTCTTATAGTCACTTTAGTATTGCCAGTGTAACAGTATAGCTTCCGTCCCTCTCCTCGCTCCTCCCTGGGCTCGAACCAGCAACACATTGACAACAGCCACCACATCGAAGCAGCGTCACCCATGCAGAGCAAAGGAAACAACCACTCCAGGGCTCAGAGCGAGTGAAGTTTGAAACACTATTAGCACGCGGTAACTAGCCAGCCATTTCACTTCGGTTACACCAGCCTCATCTCGGGAGTTGATAGGCTTGAAGTCATAAACAGCGCAATGCTGGATGCACAACGAAGAGCTGCTGGCAAAACGCACGAAAGTGCTGTTTGAATGAATGTTTACGCGCCTGCTTCTGCCTACCACCACTCAGTCAGATACTTAGATACTTGTATGCTCAGTCAGATTATATGCAACGCAGGACACGCTAGATAATATCTAGTAATATCAACCATGTGTAGTTAACTAGTGATTATGATCGATTGTTTTTTTATAAGATAAGTTTAATGCTAGCTAGCAACTTACCTTGGCTTACTGCATTCACGTAACAGGCAGTCTCCTTGTGGAGTGCAACGAGAGAGAGGCAGGTCGTTATTGCGTTGGACTAGTTAACTGTAAAGGTGCAAGATTGGATCCCCCGAGCTGACAAGGTGAAAATCTGTCGTTCTTCCCCTGAACGAGGCAGTTAACCCACCGTTTCTAGGCCGTCATTGAAAATAAGAACGTGTTCTTAACTGACTTGCCTAGTTAAATAAAGATTAAATAAAGGTGTAAAATAAAATAAAAAATAAATAAAATCGGCGCCCAAAAATTCAGATTTCCGATTGTTATGAAAACTTGAAATCGGCCCTAATTAATCGTCCATTCCCATTAATCGTCCATTCCCATTAATCGTCGACCTCTAGTTTGGACCATGGTAGTTTGTTGGTGATGTGGACACCAAGGAACTTGAAGCTCTCGACCTGCTCTACTGCAGCCCCGTCAATGTGAATGGTGGCATGCTCAGCCATCCATTTCCAGTTGTCCACAATCAGCCTTTGTCTTGATCACCTTGAGGGAGAAGTTGTTGTCCTGGCACCACACTGCCAGGTCTCTGAACTCCCTATAGGCTGTCTCAGGCTTGATCACAGATAATGATAATGGTGTTGGAGTCGTGTTTGGCCACAAAGTCGTGGGTGAAAAGGGAGTACATGAGGGGACTGAGCACACATCCGAGGGGCCCCCGTGTTGCGGATCAGTGTGGCAGATGTTGCCTACCCTTCCCACCTTGGGGAAGCCCGTCAGGAAATCCAGGATCCAATTGCAGAGGGAGGTGTTTAGTCCTAGGGTCCTTAGCTTAGTGATGAGTCGAGGTCACTATGGTGTTGAACGCTGAGCTGTAGTCAATGAACAGCATTCTGACGCAGGTGTTCCTTTTGTCCAGGTGGGAAAGGGCAGTGTGGAGTGCAATAGAGATTACATCATCCGTGGATCTGTTGGGTTGGTATGCGAATTAGAATTGGTCTAGTGTTTGAGATAATGCCGATGATGTGAGCCAACACCAGCCTTTCAAAGCACTTCATGGCTACAGACGTGAGTGCTACAGGTCGGTAGTAATTGGGCACAAAGACTATGGTGATCTTTTTGAAACATATTACAGACTCGGTCAGGGACAGCTTGAAAATGTCAGTAAAGACACCTGCAAGTTTGTCCGCGCATGCTCTGAGTGCATGTCCTGGTAATGCGTCTGGCCCTGCGGCCTTGTGAATGTTGACCTGTTTAAAGGTCTTATTCATGTCTGCTATGGAGACCGTGATCACATAGTAGTCTGGAACAGCTTGTTGGCCAATGCATGCCTTGAAGCACGCATATAAATAGTTTAGCTCCTCTGGCAGGCTCATGTCACTGGGCAGCTGGCGGCTGGGCTTCCCTTTGTAGCCCGTAATAGTTTGCAAGCCCTGCCACAACCAGCGAGCATTAGAGCCGGTGTAGTAGTATTCAATCTTAGTTATGTATTGACGCTGTTTGATGGTTTATCGGAGGGCATAGTGGGATTTCTTATAAGCATCCAGGTTAGTGTCACAATCCTTGAAAGTGGCAGCTCTACCCTTTAGCTCAATGCAGATGTTGCCTGTAATCCATGGCTTTTGGTTGGTGTACAGTTGAAGTCAGAAGTTTACATACACTTACCTTGGAGTCATTAAAACTCGTTTTTCAACCACTCCACAAATGTCTTGTTGCCAAAACTATAGTTTGTTAAGTCGGTTAGGACATCTACAAGTAATGTTTCCAACAATTGCTTAGACACAGTGAATTTTAAGTGAAATCATCTATCACGATTCCAGTGGGTCAGAAGTTTACATACACTCAGTTCACGGTGCCTTTAAACAGCTTGGAAAATTCCAGAAAATTATGTCATGGCTTTAGAAGCTTCTGATAAGCTAATTGACATCATTTGAGTCAATTGGAGGTATACCTGTGGATGTACACTGCTCAAAAAAATAAAGGGAACACTAAAATAACACATCCTAGATCTGAATGAATTAAATATTCTTATTCTTATTCTTGGTGTTAGGGGGCAGTATTTTATTTTTTGAAAAAAAAAGTTCCCGTTTTAAACAGGATATTTTGTCAGGAAAAGATGCTAGAATATGCATATAATTGACGGCTTTTGATAGAAAACACTAACGTTTCCAAAACTGTAAAGATATTGTCTGTGAGTATAACAGAACTGATGTTGCAGGCGAAAGCCTGAGAAAAATCCAATCCGGAAGTGCCCCAGGTTTTGAAAGCGCTGCGTGACTCCCTATATGGCTGTGAATGTACCATCAACGAGCTTACGCTTTCTACGTATTCCCCAAGGTGTCTACAGCATTGTGACGTAGTTTTACGCATTTCTGTTGAAGAATGGCCGTATCGGGGGCACATTGCGTAAGTGGTCACATGGTGGCTCCGAGAGAGATTCTCTCGTAAAGTGCAGAGGTAGCCATTACTCCAATCGGTCCTAGAGAAAAAATTATTGTCCCGACGGATATATTATCGAATAGATATTAGAAAAACACCTTGAGGGTGGATTCTAAACAACGTTTGCCATGTTTCTGTCGATATTATGGAGCTAATTTGGAATATTTTTCGGCGTTGTGGTGACCGCAATTTCCGGGCGATTTCTCTGCCAAACGTGAAGAACAAACGGAGCTATTTCGCCTACAAAAATAATATTTTGGGGAAAAATCTACTTTGGCTGTCTACCTGGGAGTCTCGTGAGTGAAAACATCCAAAGTTCATCAAAGGTAAACAATTTAATTTGATTGCTTTTCTGATTTCCGTGACAAGTTTACCTGCTGCTAGCAAGGCATAATGCTATGCTAGGCTATGATAAACTTACACAAATGCTTGTCTAGCATTGGCTGTAAAGCATATTTTGAAAATCTGAGATGACAGGGTGATTTAAAAAAGGCTAAGCTGTGTTCCAAAATATTTTGCTTGTGATTTTCACGAATAGGAAGATTTTCTAGGAAGATTTGTCCGTTGCGTTGTGCTAATTAGTATCAGATGATGATAACGTCCCGTTCACAGGCTAGGCGTCACTACAGGTTAAATACTTTTCTTTACATAGTTGAATGTGCTGACAACAAAAATCACAAAAATGATCCATGGAAATCAAACGTATCAACCCATGGAGGTCTGGATTTGGAGTCACACTTAACCTTTCTGATCTCCCCATCCCGGATCCGGGTTCGTGAATACAGACTCAAGCTCATTACCATAACGCAACGTTAACTATTCATGAAAATCGCAAATGAAATGAAATAAATATGCTTGCTCTCAAGCTTAGCCTTTTGTTAACAACACTGTCATCTCAGATTTTCAAAATATGCTTCTCAACCATTGCAAAACAAGCATTTGTGTAACAGTATTGATGGCTAACGTAGCATTTAGCATTAGCATTCAGCTGGCAACATTTACACAAAAAAACAGAAAAGCATTCAAAAAAATAATTTACCTTTGAAGAACTTCAGATGTTTTCAATGAGGAGACTCTCAGATAGCAAATGTTCAGTTTTTCCTGAAAGATTATTTGTTTAGGACAAATCGCTCCGTTTTCTGCGTCACGTTTAGCTATGAAAAAACCCCTGTATCCAGGATTGTGTAAATCTATCAGCAAGCTCATTAGCATAACACAACGTTAACTATTTATGAAAATCGCAAATGAAATGAAATAAATATGCCATCTCTCAAGCTTAGCCTTTTGTAAACAACACTGTCATCTCAGATTTTCAAAATATGCTTCTCAACCATAGGAAAACAATCATTTGTGTAAAAGTAGCTAGCTAGAGTTAGCATTTCGCGTTAGCATTTAGCGTTAGCATTAGCGTTAGCATCCAGCACGCAACATTAACAAAAACATAAAAGCCTTCAAATAAAATCATTTACCTTTGAAGAACTTCTGATGTTTTCAATGAGGATACTCTCAGTTAGATAGCAGATGCTCAGTTTTTCCAAAAAGATTCCTTGTGTATTAGAAATAGCTCCGTTTTATACATCACATTTGGCTACCAAAAAAAATCCATAAATTCAGTCCTCAAAACGCAAACTTTTTTCCAAATTAACTCCATAATATCGACTGAAAACATGGCAAACGTTGTTTTTCACATATCTCTTCATTGATACATCGTTCTTGGACACATGCTTTCTCCCCTGAATCAAATGGTAAAGTAGAAGCAGCTGGCAATTGCGCACCGAATTCGACGCAGGACACCAGGCGGACACTTGGAAAATGTAGTCTCTTATGGTCAATCTTCCAATGATATGCCTACAAATACGTCACAATGCTGCTAAGACCTTGGGCGAACGACAGAAAGTGTAGGCTCATTCGTTGCGCAATCACAGCCATATAAGGAGAGAATGGAAAACAGAGCTTCAGAAATTCTGCTAATTCCTGGGTGATGCATCATCTTGGTTTCGCCTGTAGAATGAGTTCTGGGGCACTTACAGACAAAATCTTTGCAGATTCTGAAACTTCAGAGTGTTTTCTTTCCAAAACTGTCAAGAATATGCATAGTCGAGCATCTTTTTGTGACAAAATATCGCGCTTAAAACGGGAACGTTTTTTATCCAAAAATGAAATAGCGCCCCTAGAGCTCTAACAGGTTAAAATGAAAGTGGAAAACCCCACTACAGGCTGATCCAACTTTGATGTAATGTCCTTAAAACGAGTCAAAATGAGGCTCAGTAGTGTGTGTGTGGCATCCACGTGCCTGTATGACCTCCCTATAACGCCTGGGCATGCTCCAGATGAGGTGGCGGATGGTCTCCTGAGGGATCTCCTCCCAGACCTGGACTAAAGCATCCGCCAACTCCTGGACAGTCTGTGGTGCAACGCCACGTTGCGTTGGTGGATGGAGCAAGACATGATGTCCCAGATGTGCTCAATTGGATTCAGGTATGGGGAACGGGCGGGCCAGTCCATAGCATCAATGCCTTCCTCTTGCAGGAACTGCTGACACACTCCAGCCACATGAGGTCTAGCATTGTCTTGCATTAAGAGGAACCCAGGGCCAACCGCACCAGCATATGGTCACACAAGGGATCTGAGGATCTCATCTCGGTACCTAATGGCAGTCAGGCTACCTCTGGCGAGCACATGGAGGGCTGTGCGGCCCCCCAAAGAAAAGCCACCCCACACCATGACTGACCCACCGCCAAACCGGTCATGCTGGAGGATGTAAGGAAATAAATCACTATTATTCTGACATTTCACATTTTTTAAATAAAGTAGCATTCTTCTTGCCAATGTCCAGTCTCTTGACAACAAGGTTGATGAAATCCGAGCAAGGGTAGCATTCCAGAGGGACATCAGAGACTAACGTTCTTTGCTTCACGGAAACGTGGCTTACTGGAGAGACGCTATCCGAAGCGGTGCAGCCAACAGGTTTCTCCACGCATCGCGCAGACAGGAAAAAACATCTTTCTGGTAAAAAGAGGGGCGGGGGCGTATGCCTTATGACTAACGTGACATGGTGCGATGAAAGAAACATACAGGAACTCAAATCCTTCTGTTCACCTGATTTAGAATTCCTCACAATCAAATGTAGACCGCATTATCTACCAAGAGAATTCTCTTCGATTATAATCACAGCCGTATATATCCCCCCCCAAGCAGACACATCGATGGCTCTGAACGAACTTTATTTAACTCTCTGCAAACTGGAAACAATTTATCCGGAGGCTGCATTCATTGTAGCTGGGGATTTTAACAAGGCTAATCTGAAAACAAGACTCCCCAAATTTTATCAGCATATCGATTGCGCAACCAGGGGAGGAAAGACCTTGGACCATTGTTACTCTAACTTCCGCGACGCATATAAGGCCCTGCCCCGCCCCCCTTTCGGAAAAGCTGACCACGACTCCATTTTGTTGATCCCTGCCTACAGACAGAAACTAAAACAAGAGGCTCCCACGCTGAGGTCTGTCCAACGCTGGTCCGACCAAGCTGACTCCACACTCCAAGACTGCTTCCATCACGTGGACTGGGACATGTTTCGTATTGCGTCAGACAACAACATTGACGAATACGCTGATTCGGTGTGCGAGTTCATTAGAACGTGCGTTGAAGATGTCGTTCCCATAGCAACGATTAAAACATTCCCTAACCAGAAACCGTGGATTGATGGCAGCATTCGTGTGAAACTGAAAGCGCGAACCACTGCTTTTAATCAGGGCAAGGTGTCTGGTAACATGACCGAATACAAACAGTGCAGCTATTCCCTCCGCAAGGCTATCAAACAAGCTAAGCGCCAGTACAGAGACAAAGTAGAATCTCAATTCAACGGCTCAGACACAAGAGGCATGTGGCAGGGTCTACAGTCAATCACGGACTACAGGAAGAAACCCAGCCCAGTCACGGACCAGGATGTCTTGCTCCCAGGCAGACTAAATAACTTTTTTGCCCGCTTTGAGGACAATACAGTGCCACTGACACGGCCTGCAACGAAAACATGCGGTCTCTCCTTCACTGCAGCCGAGGTGAGTAAGACATTTAAACGTGTTAACCCTCGCAAGGCTGCAGGCCCAGATGGCATCCCCAGCCGCGCCCTCAGAGCATGCGCAGACCAGCTGGCCGGTGTGTTTACGGACATATTCAATCAATCCCTATACCAGTCTGCTGTTCCCACATGCTTCAAGAGGGCCACCATTGTTCCTGTTCCCAAGAAAGCTAAGGTAACTGAGCTAAATGACTACCGCCCCGTAGCACTCACATCCGTCATCATGAAGTGCTTTGAGAGACTAGTCAAGGACCATATCACCTCCACCCTACCTGACACCCTAGACCCACTCCAATTTGCTTACCGCCCAAATAGGTCCACAGACGATGCAATCTCAACCACACTGCACACTGCCCTAACCCATCTGGACAAGAGGAATACCTATGTGAGAATGCTGTTCATCGACTACAGCTCGGCATTCAACACCATAGTACCCTCCAAGCTCGTCATCAAGCTCGAGACCCTGGGTCTCGACCCCGCCCTGTGCAACTGGGTACTGGACTTCCTGACGGGCCGCCCCCAGGTGGTGAGGGTAGGCAACAACATCTCCTCCCCGCTGATCCTCAACACTGGGGCCCCACAAGGTTGCGTTCTGAGCCCTCTCCTGTACTCCCTGTTCACCCACGACTGCGTGGCCACGCACGCCTCCAACTCAATCATCAAGTTTGCGGACGACACAACAGTGGTAGGCTTGATTACCAACAACGATGAGACGGCCTACAGGGAGGAGGTGAGGGCCCTCGGAGTGTGGTGTCAGGAAAACAACCTCACACTCAACGTCAACAAAACTAAGGAGATGATTGTGGACTTCAGGAAACAGCAGAGGGAACACCCCCCTATCCACATCGATGGAACAGTAGTGGAGAGGGTAGCAAGTTTTAAGTTCCTCGGCATACACATCACAGACAAACTGAATTGGTCCACTCACACAGACAGCATCGTGAAGAAGGCGCAGCAGCGCCTCTTCAACCTCAGGAGGCTGAAGAAATTCAGCTTGTCACCAAAAGCACTCACAAACTTCTACAGATGCACAATCGAGAGCATCCTGGCGGGCTGTATCACAGCCTGGTATGGCAACTGCACCGCCCTCAACCGTAAGGCTCTCCAGAGGGTAGTGAGGTCTGCACAACGCATCACCGGGGGCAAACTACCTGCCCTCCAGGACACCTACACCACCCGATGTCACAGGAAGGCCATAAAGATCATCAAGGACATCAACCACCCGAGCCACTGCCTGTTCACCCCGCTATCATCCAGAAGGCGAGGTCAGTACAGGTGCATCAAAGCTGGGACCGAGAGACTGAAAAACAGCTTCTATCTCAAGGCCATCAGACTGTTAAACAGCCACCACTAACACCGAGTAGCTGCTGCCAACACACTGACACTGACTCAACTCCAGCCACTTTAATAATGGGAATTGATGGGAAATGTAAATATATCACTAGCCACTTTAAACAATGCTACCTTATATAAATGTTACTTACCCTACATTATTCATCTCATATGCATACGTATATACTGTACTCTATATCATCGACGGTATCCTTATGTAATACATGTATCACTAGCCACTTTATACTATACTATGCCACTTTGTTTACATACTCATCTCATTTGTACATACTGTACCCGATACCATCTACTGTATCTTGCCTATGCTGCTCTGTACCATCACTCATTCATATATCCTTATGTACATATTCTTTATCCCCTTACACTGTGTACAAGACAGTAGTTTTGGAATTGTTAGTTAGATTACTTGTTATTACTGCATTGTCGGAACTAGAAGCACAAGCATTTCGCTACACTCGCATTCACATCTGCTAACCATGTGTATGTGACAAATAAAATTTGATTTGATTTGATTTGAAGTGGTGATCCTAACTAACCTAAGGCAGGGAATTTTTACTAGGATTAAATATCAGGAATTGTGAAAAACTGAGTTTAAATGGATTTGGCTAAGATGTATGTTAACTTCAACTGTACGTACGGTCACTGTGGGGACAATGTCATCAATGCACTTACTGATGAAGCCAATGACTGATGTGGTGTATTCCTCAATGCCATCTGATGAGTCCCGGAACATATTCCAGTCTGTGCTAGCAAAATAGTTCTGTAGCTTAGCATCTGCGTCATCTGACTACCGAGTCACTGGTACTTCCTGCTTTAGTTTTTGCAGAAATCAGAAGGATAGAATTATGGTCAGATTTGCCAAATGTAGGGCGATCTTTGTATGCATCGCTGTGTGTGGAGGAAAGGTGGTCTATTTTTTCCCTCTCTGGTTGCACATGTGGTAGAAATTAGGTAAAAAAATATTTAAGTTTCCCTGCATTAAAGTCACTGGCCACTAGGAGCATTTTCTTGTTTGCTTATGGCCTTTTAGATTACTACGGAAAATACAGATAAATAAAACTCTAGGTAAATAGTGTGGTCTACAGCTTATCATGAGGTATTCTAACGCAGGTGAACAAAACCGAAACGTCTTGGGCCTATAGGCTACCTTTGCAGATTTGGCCACTTTAGTAGCGATACCAACCGTATCAAAACATATAGGTCTATGGGCTAGACTACATAATGCATGCGACTATGATTTGAAGAAGTGGCAAAAAAAATGCATGAACTGTTTCTTGCCTTAGACTGCACCCGCTGGGCATTATTCACAAGATAATATTTTCATCCATCAGAATATTCTCAATTAAATCTTGTCTTTCCATATACAAAATAATATAAGTGTGAAATTTGTTTGGATTTTGAATGGACCATTATCCTGCACCTGTCAGATCAGTTTTCCATTTCTATGTTTGAGCTGCTTTTGAAAGTAAAATTCAAATTGAAAACATTATTGGCATTGGGTTAGAGTTAGGGTTAGCCCTAACCCATTGTTGAATTTGATTTTCATAATGGCAAGCTAGGACTGATGGTTTGGTTTGCTATACTAAAAAGTCTGGTTTACACAGCAACTACTGTAGCTATCTAGTAAACTTGCAAGCTACTTCTACGTACAAATTAACACATTTCTAGTGGCAAATGCGTTAAATTATAGACGTGGTATAAAATGCAACTACACTAGCATGACATGGAACACAACACGCAATGCCCCTGTTGACGATCCCTATTATTTTGTTTATCTTGAATGTGTTTTTTCACTTTATCAGATATATATGGTAATGAATTGAGTCAATTCCTGTGAGAGTTGGGATATACAGTGCATTCAGAAAGTATTCACACCACTTGACTTCTCCAAATGTTGTGTTATGGGCTGAAAATAAAAATGGATGAAATTGAGGTGTGTAGGCTAGTAACACAAATACCCCCTATTGTCAAAGTGGAATTATGTTTACACATTTTTACAAATTAATTAAAAATGAAAAGCAATAGCACCTGACTTGCTGCACCCTCGACAACTACTGTGATTATTATTATTTGACCCTGCTGGTCATTTATGAACATTTGAACACCTTGGCCATGTTCTGTTATTATCTCCACCCGGCACAGCCAGAAGAGGACTGGCCACCCCTCATAGCCTGGTTCCTCTCCAGGTTTCTTCCTAGGTTTTGGCCTTTCTAGGGAGTTTTTCCTAGCTACCGTGCTTCTACACCTGCATTGCTTGCTGTTTGGGGTTTTAGGCTGGGTTTCTGTACAGCACTTTGAGATATCAGCTGATGTGCGAAGGGCTACATAAATAAATTACATTTTGATAGCGTTGAACATGATTTTTGAATGACTACCACACAAAGATAATTGTAAGGTCCCACAGTCAAGCAGTGAATTTCTAACAGATTCAACCACAAAGACCAGGGAGGTTTTCCAATGCCTCACAAAGCACACCGATTGGTAAATGTGTATAAAATATATATATATATATATATATATTTTTTTTAAAGTAGACATTGAATATCCCTTTGGGAAACGAGGATACCTAGTCAGTTGTACAACTGAATTCATTCAACTGAAATGTGTCTTCCACATTTAACCCAACCCCTCCAAGAGGTGCGGGGGGCTGCCTTACAATCAACATCCACGTCAATGGCGCCCGGGGAACAGTGGCTTAACTGCCTTGCTCAGGGGAACAGTGGCTTAACTGCCTTGCTCAGGGGAACAGTGGCTTAACTGCCTTGCTCAGGGGAACAGTGGCTTAACTGCCTTGCTCAGGGGCAGAACGGCAGATTTTTGTCTTGTGAGCTTGGGGATTCGATCCAGCAACCTTTCGGTTACTGGCCCAAAGCTCCTACGGGCCAGGCTACCCTCCTACCGGCCAGGCTACTCAAGCATGGTGAAGTTATTAATTACATTTTGGATGGGGTATCAATACATCCAGTCACTACAAAGACACAGGTTTCATTCCTAACTCAGTTGCCAGAGAGGAAGGAAACCGCTCAGGGATTTCACCATGAGGCCAATGGTGACTTTAAAACAGAGTTCAATGGCTGTGATAGGAGAAAACAGAGGATGGATCAACAACATTACTCCACAATACTAACCTAATTGACAGAGTGAAAAGAAGGAAGCCTGTACAGAACACAAATATTCCAAAACATGCCTCCTGTTTGCAACAAGGCACTAAAGTAAAACTGCAAAGAATGTGGCAAAGAAATGAACTATGTCCTGAATAAATATTATGTTTGGGGCAAATCCAACACATCACTTCGCACCACACTCCATATTTTCAAGCACGGTGGTGGTTGCGTTATATTATGGGTATGTTCGTCATCGGAAAGGACTAGGGAGATTTTTAGGATAAAAATAAATGGAATAGAGCTAAGCTAGGGCAACATCTTAAGAGTACAACCTGGTTCATTCTGCACTCCAACAAACACTGGGAAACAAATTCACCTTACAGCAGGACAATAACCTAAAACACAATGCCAAATATACCCTGGAGTTGATTGCCAAGATGGCGTTGAATGTTCCTGAGTTGCCTAGTTACGGTTTAGACTTAAACTGGCGTGAAAATCTATGGCAAGACTTGAAAATGGCCACCTAGCAATGACAGAGCCTGAATATTTTTTAAAGAATAATGTGCCGATATAGTACAATCCAGATGTGCAAAGTTCTTAGAGACTTACCCAGAAAGACTCACAGCTGTAATCGCTGCCAACGGTGATTCTAACAGGTATTGACTCAGGGGTAGGAATAATTATGTAATCAAGATATTAGCGTTATATATTTCATAAATATTTAATACATTTTCGAATTTTTCTTCCACTTTCACTACATAGTATTGTGTTGATCGTTCAATTATTATTTTTTTTTACAATTAAATCTATTTTAATCCCACCTTGTAACAAAATGTGGAAAAAGCCAAGGAGTGTGAATACTTTGTCCACCCCTATTCTTTGACACCCTGATGAAGGCTGTTGTAGACACAACACGTCTGTGTTCTTTAATTTTTATTCTTGCCATGCATAAGCCGTAAAACATATAGGCTTTTACATTTTTCCACTATATGAGAGTGCCTTGATTACTTCTGTAAGTTTGTTTGCACAAAGGCTTTTCGGGCATTGTTTGCTATCTAGCATCAACTTCTTGTTGATCTATAGTATTTCATAATCAAAGACCTCATAGATTTACTATAAACCGAAGAACCTCTGTGTCTCTGCATTTGCAATGATGTCAGTACATTTGGTAGGCTAATAATGACCATCAGAGTGCAGTTTTGGAGAATCCTAGTTAACGGTCAAGTGGAATTTGACACCAGTGACTCATGACTGCCGGTGTGGCGACAACACTAGCCCCCAGACAACACTAGCCCCGTCTCAACAGTCTCGTCTCAACAGTCTCGTCTCAACAGTCTCGTCTCAACAGTCTCGTCTCAACAGTCTCATCATCATCTAGCTGTGTTTCATGTCTCAACAGCTCTGGAAGACAACACTGATGTTGAGCTGCCCTGTGACAACTGAAACTTTCAAACTTCTGCTTGCTTCTTATTTGCCCAGGCATACTATTCTAATTAAGACTGGTGAGGACAACAAAACACACCCATCATCTTATTTAGACTGGTGAGGACACCAAAACACACCCATCATCCCTAACCCTTCTTATTTAGACTGGTGAGGACAACAAAACACACCCATCATCCCTAATCCTTCTTATTTAGACTGGTGAGGACAACAAAACACACCCATCATCCCTAATCCTTCTTATTTAGACTGGTGAGGACAACAAAACACACCCGTCATCCCTAATCCTTCTTATTTAGACTGGTGAGGACAACAAAACACACCCATCATCTTATTTAGACTGGTGAGGACACCAAAACACACCCATCATCCCTAACCCTTCTTATTTAGACTGGTGAGGACAACAAAACACACCCGTCATCCCTAATCCTTCTTATTTAGACTGGTGAGGACAACAAAACACACCCATCATCTTATTTAGACTGGTGAGGACACCAAAACACACCCATCATCCCTAACCCTTCTTATTTAGACTGGTGAGGACAACAAAACACACCCATCATCCCCAACCCTTCATATGTAGACTGGTGAGGACAACAAAACACACCCATCATCCCCAACCCTTCATATGTAGACTGGTGATGACACCAAAACACACCCATCATCCCCAACCCTTCATATGTAGACTGGTGAGGACACCAAAACACACCCATCATCCCTAATCCTTCTTATTTAGACTGGTGAGGACAACAAAACACACCCGTCATCCCTAATCCTTCTTATTTAGACTGGTGAGGACAACAAAACACACCCGTCATCCCTAATCCTTCTTATTTAGACTGGTGAGGACAACAAAACACACCCGTCATCCCTAATCCTTCTTATTTAGACTGGTGAGGACAACAAAACACACCCGTCATCCCTAATCCTTCTTATTTAGAGTGGTGAGGACACCAAAACACACCCATCATCCCTAATCCTTCTTATTTAGACTGGTGAGGACAACAAAACACACCCGTCATCCCTAATCCTTCTTATTTAGACTGGTGAGGACACCAAAACACACCCGTCATCCCTAACCCTTCTTATTTAGACTGGTGAGGACAACAAAACACACCCGTCATCCCTAATCCTTCTTATTTAGACTGGTGAGGACAACAAAACACACCCGTCATCCCTAATCCTTCTTATTTAGACTGGTGAGGACACCAAAACACACCCGTCATCCCTAACCCTTCTTATTTAGACTGGTGAGGACAACAAAACACACCCGTCATCCCTAATCCTTCTTATTTAGACTGGTGAGGACAACAAAACACACCCGTCATCCCTAATCCTTCTTATTTAGACTGGTGAGGACAACAAAACACACCCGTCATCCCTAATCCTTCTTATTTAGACTGGTGAGGACAACAAAACACACCCGTCATCCCCAACCCTTCATATGTAGACTGGTGAGGACAACAAAACACACCCGTCATCCCTAATCCTTCTTATTTAGACTGGTGAGGACAACAAAACACACCCATCATCCCCAACCCTTCATATGTAGACTGGTGAGGACAACAAAACACACCCATCATCCCCAACCCTTCATATGTTGACTGGTGATGATATAATACAAAATCCACCAGACTATGAATAACTTGATATGCATTGTAACATATCCACTACGTTTCTATCATGGCGTTAAGTTGGTAAGAAAACAGACCTTTCGAACTTGTACTGTACTCACCAGCAGATGTTGATAGGAATGCTTATATTTCATGCTATTGATGGGAATCCCATGTACGCACCTCAGGACAGGTGATCAAAGTAATGGTTAGAGATCAGAGTTCCCTTGGACCTAGGTTATCACTGACTGCTTCATGGTGCTGTCTGGAGATCCCACTCTGAGGAAAGAACATAACCAACAATTAGACACTTGTTGGGACAAATAAAAAATAAACCCTTTTGTCATCTGGGCCTGAAAAATAAGTTACTTTGAAAAAGCAGCAGTGTCCTGACATGGCTACAGATCAACCAACACCCTGATAATAACCAACATAAATAATGGCAGAATAAGATATATAGATATATAATAATATTCCATATATCTCGTCATATCTCTTAGAAGCATGTAGGACTTGTCAAATGACACAGCTGTAGTCTGATGTTTTGGAGCAAGCTAGCTAGCTAAAGTTACTGGATGTTAGCTCTCAAAATGTTCACTTAATGTTTACCTGGGATCCCACATAAAACATAATTGTAGCTAAAAGCTTTTATGAATGTCAGTTGGTGAACAGTGAGAAATAGTTTGCTTTATAAGTGCCACATCTTCCAAACAAAAGTAGCTAGCCAGCTAAGGACCGGTCTCTTGTCCTTACTGACATGTCAGCTAACAATATAGCCGGATAGTTTATCTTTGTTCATCCTTTTGTTTTAGGACAAACGTACAATATGACAATATGCAGCCAGAAGATGTCATCTTTATCGGTGGTTTGTGTTGGCTAGCTAACGTTAAATTAGCTAGATTCAAAATAGCTATCTAGACTGCCCTCTAAACTAGTTAAACTAGCTAGCTTGATAAATGTTTGGTAAACTGGCGAAGCTGTACTATGACTATGTACTGTAGCATAGCACGCTAGCTCACGTCGAAAATAGTTGATTCCTCTGCGAGATAGCTATCAAAACTCCAACTAAATAACTGGTTGACTAACTTAACGTTAACAATAACACGGTGGCACAACTAATGGCCAACTGGGAAGTGTAGTTAGCCGCGTTAGCTAACGCTGGCTGTTTGACCAGGCCTGGCTAGCTAAAAGCAGCTTTAAAATCACTGTTGTTATGTTTGACCAGGCCTGGCTAGCTAACAGCAGCTTTAAAATCACTGTTAATCTGATTGGTCAAAATCAGGCTTCGAAACAAAGGCGCCTCAGCACATTCTGGGAAACACTGGTACCAACCACTAGTACACTAGTTACAGATGCTCAAATGCAAACACAATGATTGGTAACTGAACAACACGACTGGTTCGATAATAATGTTTTATGGTTAGGGTCCAACAAAATGCTTATTCTAATGGAAAAGGTTAGCTAGCTAGGGGAAATGGGAAAAAATAATATTTTTTTTACTACGAACCTTTCATTTCCATGCTTCCACTAAATGCAACGAATCGTATCTCAGCCGTTCATTTCACCATCAGTTATTTTTGCTAAACAATGTAAAACTGCGTTTGAAACATTCTAGATACGCAAGATTTATAGCTATATGTTTTTCAAAGTCTACCATGCTAGGCTAGTTGTAGCTTTGTGTGGTGGCGGCAGATCAGCTAGCTTCTCCCTGCAGACAACGCGTGCGCGGAAATGGCAAACTTCCTGGTGTCATCAGCAGGTGATTTCTGTGGTGTGTTTTAGCCTGCTCAGCCCTCGTGCCGCTTTCAAAACAACTGGCCACTCGGAACAATACAAGGTCAAGTCATGACGTCAGTGATCTTCAGGTCGGAAAGTTGGAGCTCAAGAAAGAGACCAGAGTTCCCGAGATGGAATTCCGAGTTGGATGACCGACCGTTCAAATCAAAATTTTCCCAGTCGGATTTCGCTTTTTCCGAGTTCCCAATAGTTTTGGACGCACTGAAGTCGGAATTCGGAGATATCAGAGTTACCAGTTGTTTTGAACGCGGCATCACTCAGTGGAGGGAAAATGACTAATTTGTCATATTTAAAAAAAAAAGATATATATATATATATTTCACCTTTATTTAACCAGGTATGCCAGTTGAGAACAAGTTTACAACTGCGACCTGGCCAAGATAAAGAAAAGCAGTGCCACAAAAAACAACAGTTACACATGGGATAAACAAAAATACAGTCAATAACACAATAGAAAAATCTATATACAGTGTGTGCAAATGGAGTAAGGAGGTTAGGCAATAAATAGGCCATAGTATTTGTGTTAACTGAGTCTGCCAGATCAGAGGCATTAGAGGACAAGGGATGTTCTCTTGAAAGGTGTGTGAATTGGACTGTTTTCCTGTCAAATGTATGGAGTAAAAAGTACATTATTTTCTTCAGGAATTTAGTGAAGTAAAAGTCAAAGTTGTCAAAAAATTTTAAATAGTAAAGTAAAGTACAGATACCCCAAAAACGGCTTAAGTAGTACTTCAAAGTATTTTTACTTAGGTATTTTACACCACTGGCATCACTCTATTGTTCAATGTGTTTGTAGCCTAAAATGTTACAAGCATTAAAGAATGAGGGACCTGCAGGTAAATACTCTAGTCTTGTGAAAGTACTACTATGAGTTGGAGCGACAACATTCCTTCAAATTTTAAGTGTCTTCTAGTGGTTATTTTACTGGCAAACAAAATAAGTCCAGTTTATTGGATTGGAATCCCTAACTGTGCTTTGTTTGCACGCAGCCCTCCTTTCTTTTATCTCCTTCTCTCTCCCTCTGACATCACTCGCATAGTGAACAGGAAGCAGATTGGGTAATGCCGCTTTCAAGACAACTTGGAACTCAGAATTAACGAGGTGAAATCATGACGTCATGTTGGAAAGTCGGAGCTCTAGAAAGATGCCAGAGTTTCCGACTTGGAATTACGTTTTGAAAGACCGATCAAAACTATTTTTCCAAGGTGGCCCTTGTTTTTTCCGAGTTCGCCGTTTATTTGACTGCACTGAAATCAGAAGTTGGAGATTTCCGATTTCTGAGCTCCCAGTTGGTTTGAACGCTGCATAAGCCGCTCAGAAACAATACAGTAAAATGACACCCTGTAGGCCTGTGATAACCAGACGTTCGCATGCTTCGCATCCCAAACAGTTTGTGCATACACTATATTATAACAACATTTTGTGAATTTTGGTCTTCTGCAAGGTTTTTTTCGGCATTTCCCAAAAATGTTTTTGAGGCATACTGAAGTCGGTAGCCAAAGTTTTAAGCCCCTTAGTTGGTGATTGGTCAACAGAGGGTTAACCCAATAGAGCCCCACAGTGAAGGTGTCATAATACCCATAAAACCTAGTGGTCAAACAGGAAAATGGTTCCAATCGTTTATCCACCATTCGTTTTTCCCATAGGGGAGTTTAGAAACACTTAAAATAAGTGCTGTGTTTCGTGTAGGCTTACCCTGGCGTAACATTTTGATAATTGTGTAAATCTCTCTTGGACAAGGTAACCTTTATCAATATATTAGCCACAAATGAAATGCTACTTAGCTGCTAATGTGGCTATCACACAGAACTAGAGAGAGGAAGAAGAGGCCCAACTTGTGGGAAAATATATCTCCCTCCAGCAGGTGGCGTGTTTTCGTTGTTTGGCCCTCCAAGCAAGGAGTTTTTGTATGGAGGTCAATGAGATATTGTTGAATTTGGTCAATGAAAAAAATGTATGGCTTATTTGCTACGTGAGGTTTATTTGATCGAACATAAGTTTCGTAATGCTTAAGTTGTTACGAGTGTACTGAAATAAGTAGGACACGTGACATCCTGGCAACTTTGAGAAAAAACACTTTATATTGGAATTGTCTCGAGATGGAATGAGGCTAGTAGAATAGCATCTCTCTCCATTGAATACAGGCGGTTGACGTCAACAACCCTCATTGAATATTCAAAAAGGATTACAATAATGAGATGTATCCACCAGTCTAAAGAAAAGATAGCCAGGAGCTGGACTTCCATTGTTAGGGTGGAGAAATATGTATCCTGTCAGTATATCCATAATCTTTGAGAACTTAACAAAATGTGGAAAAAGTCAAGTCAATACTTATTTTCCACCATAATTTGCAAATAAATTCATTAAAATCCTACAATGTGATTTTCTAATTTTGTCTGTCATAGTTGAAGTGTACCTATGATGAAAATTACAGGCCTCTCTCATCTTTTTAAGTGGGAGAACTTGCACAATTGGTGGCTGACTAACTACTTTTTTGCCCCACTGTATAACATTTTCCGACAAGATAGAACTGCCAAAGGGGGCGGTGTTGCAATCTACTGCAGAGATAGGCTGCAGAGTTCTGTCTTACTATCCAGGTCAAACAATTTGAGCTTCTACTTTTAAATATCCACCTTTCCAGAAACAAGTCTCTCACCGTTGCCGCTTGCTATAGACCACACTCTGCCCCCAGCTGTGCCCTGGTCACCATATGTGAATTGATTGCCCCCCATCTATCTTCAGAGCTCGTGCTGTTAGTTGACCTAAACTGTGACATGCTTAGCACCCCGGCCATCCCACAATCTAAGCTTGATGCCCTCAATCTCACACAAATTATCAATGAACCCACTGGGTACAACCCCAAATCCGTAAACACGGGCACCCTCATAGATATCATCCTAACCAACTTGCCCTGCAAATACACCTCTGCTGTTTTCAACCAAGATCTCAGCGACCACTGCCTCATTGCCTGCATCCGTAATGGGTCTGTGGTCAAACAACTACCACTCATCACTGTCAAACACACCGTAAAACACTTCAGCGAGCAGGCCTTTCTAATCGACCTGGCCCAGGTATCCTGGAAAGATATTGACCTCATCCCGTCAGTAGAGGATGCCTGGTTATTCTTTAAAAGTGCCTTCCTCACCATTCAATAAGCATGCCCCATTCAAAAATTTTTGAACCAGGAACAGATATAGCCCTTGGTTCTCTCCAGACCTAACTGCCCTTGACCAGCACAAAAACATCCAGTGGCATTCTGCATTAGCATCGAACAGCCCCTGTGATATGCAACTTCTCAGGGAAGTTAGGAACAAATATACACAGGCAGTTAGGAAAGCTAAGGCTAGCTTTTTCAAGCAGAAACTTCCATCCTGTAGCACAAACTCAAAACATTTCTGGGACACTAAAGTCCATGGAGCATAAGAGCACCTCCTCCCAGCTGCACACTGCACTGAGGCTAGGAAACACTGTCACCACCGATAAATCCACTTTAATTGAGAATTTCAATAAGCATTTTTCTACGTCTGGCCATGCTTTCCATCTGGCCACCCCTACCCCAATCAACAGCCCCCCACCCCCCACAACAACTCGCCCAAGCCTCCCCATTTCTCCTTCACCCAAATCCAGATAGCTGATGTTCTGAAAGAGCTGCAAAATCTGGACCCCTACAATTCAGCTAGACAATCTGGACCCTCTCTTTCTAAAAATTATCTGCTGAAATTGTTGCAACCCCTATTACTAGCCTGTTCAACCTCTCTTTCGTATCGTCTGAGATTCCGATAGATTGGAAAGCTGCCGCGGTCATCCCCCTCTTCAAAAGGGGGAGACACTCTAGACCCAAATGGCTACAGACCTATATCTATCCTACCCTGCCTTTCTAAGGTCTTCAAAAGCCAAGTTAACAAACAGATCACAGACCATTTCGAATCCCACTGTACCTTCTCCGCTATGCTATGCTCCAGTTTCCGAGCTGGTCATGGGTGCACCTCAGCCACGCTCAAGGTCCTAAACGATATCATAACCGCCATCTATATAAGACAATACTGTGCAGCCGCATTCAGCGACCTGTTCAAGGCTTATCGGCAGACTCAACAGCCTTGGTTTCTCAAATGACTCCCTTGCCTGGTTTACCAACTACTACTCAAATCAAATCAAATTTTATTTGTCACATACACATGGTTAGCAGATGTTAATGCGAGTGTAGCGAAATGCTTGTGCTTCTAGTTCCGACAATGCAGTAATAACCAACAAGTAATCTAGCTAACAATTCCAAAACTACTACCTTATAGACACAAGTGTAAGGGGATAAGGAATATGTACATAGAGATATATGAATGAGTGATGGTACAGAGCGGCATAGGCAAGATACAGTAGATGGTATTGAGTGCAGTATATACATATGAGATGAGTATGTAAACAAAGTGGCATAGTTAAAGTGGCTAGTGATACATGTATTACATAAAGATGCAGTAGATGATATAGAGTACAGTATATACATATACATATGAGATGAATAATGTAGGGTATGTAAACATTATATTAGGTAGCATTGAACTCAGACAGAGTTCAGCGTGTCAAATCGGAGGTCCTGTTGTCCGGAACTCTGGCAGTCTCTATGGGGGTGCCACAGGGTTAAATTCTCAGGCAGACTCTTTTCTCTGTAAACATCAATGATGCCGCTCTTGCTGTGATTCTCTGATCCACCTCTATGCAGACGACACCATTCTGTATACTTCTGGCCCATCTTTGGACACTAACCTCCAGACGAGCTTCAATGACATACCTCGTAAAACTGACTATCCTACCTTTTACAAAATAGCCTCCTACACTCTACTCAGCAAATTGGATGCAGTCTCTCACAGTGCCATCCATTTTGTCACCAAAGCCCCATATACTACCCAACACTGTGAACTGTCTGCTCTTGTTGGCTGGTCCTCGCTACATATTCGTCACCAAACCCACTGGCTCCAGGTCATCTACAAGTCTTTGCTAGGTAAAGCTCCGCCTTAACTCAGCTCACTGGTCATCATAGCAACACCCAAACGTAGCTCACGCTCCGCTCCAGCAGCTCCACTGGTCACCCCCAAAGCCAGCACCTCATTTGGCCGCCTAACCTTCCAGTTCTCTGCTGCCAATGACTGGAACAAATTGCAAAAATCACTGAAGTTGGAAACTTAAATCTCTATCACTAACTTTAAGCTTCAGCTGTCAGAGCAGCTTTCCGATCGCTGCAGCTGTACACAGCCCATCTGTAAACAGCCCATCCAACCAACTACCTACCTCATCCCCATATGTTTTTGTTTTTCTGCACCAGTATTTCTCCTTGAACATCCTCATCTGCACATACAGTTGAAGTCAGAAGTTTACATACACCTTGCCAAATACATTTAAACTCAGTTTTTCACCATTCCTGACATTTAATCCTAGTAAAAATCACCTGTTTTAGGTCAGTTAGGATCACCACTTTATTTTAAGAATGTGAAATGTCAGAATAATAGTAGAGAGAATTATTTATTTCAGCTTTTATTTATTTCATCACATTCTCAGTGGGTCAGAAGTTTACAAACACTCAATTAGTATTTGGTAGCATTGCCTTTACATTTTTTAACTTGGGTCAAACATTTCGGGTAGCCTTCCACAAGCTTCCCACAATGAGTTGGGTGAATTTTGGCCCATTCCTCCTGACAGAGCTGGTGTAGGTTTGTAGGCCTCCTTGCTCGCACACGCCTTTTCAGTTCTGCCCACACATTTTCGAAAGGATTCAGGTCAAGGCTTTGTGATGGCTACTCCAATACCTTGACCTTGTTGTCCTTAAGCCATTTTGCCACAACTTTGTAAGTATGCTTGGGGTCATTGTCCATTTGGAAGACCCATTTGCAACCAAGCTTTTACTTCCTGACTGATGTCTTGAGATGTTGCTTCAATATATCCACATAATTTTCCTTCCTCATGATGACATCTATTTTGTGAAGTGCACCAGTTCCTCCTGCAACAAAGCACCACCATAACATGATGCTGCCACTGCTGTGCTTCACGGTTGGGATGGTGTTTTCTTATCCTTGCAAGCCTTCCCCTTTTTCCTCCAAACATAACAATGCTCATTATGGCCAAACAGTTCTATTTTTGTTTCATCAGACCAGAGGACATTTCTCCAAAAAGTACGATCTTTGTTCCCATGTGCAATTGCAAACTGTGGTCTGGCTTTTTTATGGCAGTTTTGGAGCAGTGGCTTCTTCCTTGCTGAGCAGCCTTTCAGGTTATGTCGATATAGGACTAGTTTTACTGTGGATATAGATACTTTTGTACGTTCATCTCTAGGAGACAGAAAGCGTCTCCTTCCTGAGCGGTATGATGGCTGCGTGGTCCCATGCTTTTTATACTTGCGTACTATTTTTTGTACAGATGAACGTGGTACCGTCAGGCGTTTGGAAATTGCTCCCAAGAATTAATTAGATTTGTGGATGTCTACAATTTCTTTCCTGAGGTCTTGGCTGATTTTAGATTTTCCCATGATGTCAAGCAAAGAGGCACCGAGTTTGAAGGTAGGCCTTGAAATACATCCACAGGTACACCTCCAATTGACTAAAATGATGTCAATTAGCCTATCAGAAGCTTCTAAAGCCATGACATCAATTTCTGAAATTTTCCAAGCTGTTTAAAGGCATCGTCAACTTAGTGTATGTAAACGTCTGACCCACTGGAATTGTGATACAGTGAAATAAGTGAAATAATCTGTCTGTTAACAATTGTTGGAACAATTACTTGTGTCATGCACAAAGTAGATGTCCTAACCAACTTGCCAAAACTATACTTTGTTAACAAGAAATTTGTGGAGTGGTTGAAAAACGAGTTTTAATGACTCCAACCTAAGTGTATGTAAACTTCCCACTTCAACTGTATATCACTCCAGTGTAAATTGCTAAATTGTAATTACTTCGACACTATGGAATATTTATTGCCTTAACTCCTTATTTCATTTTCACACACTGTATACAGATTTTTCGATTATGGTATTGACTCTACGTTTGTTTATCCCATTTGTAACTCTGTGTTGTTTTTGTCGCACTGCTTTGCTTTTTCTTGGCCAGATCGCAGTTGTAAATGAGAACATGTTCTCAACTAGCCTACCTGGTTAAATAAAGGTGAAATATATTTTTTTTTATTAAAGGCAGGAATAGTTCTGACATCCTGGGATGGGCAGCAAACCAGTCTGACTGCCGCAGAGTGGTGGAATGCCACATTATCCCACACAACAACGAAGGTAGGGGTGTTTCTTGTCCCTCTCTCCTCCACTGGCACACGTCGATTATGCAGATCATCCAGAAAAGAAATGAGCCTCTCTGTATTGTAGGGGCCAATGAGTGGTTTGTGTAACAGCAAACCATCATCGGACAGTGCTGCACACATTGTGATGTTAGCTCCTCTCTGGCCTGGGACATCCACGGTTGCTCTGTCCAATCACATTTCTTCCCCTGTTGAGTGTTTTTGCCAGGTTGAATTCAGCTTCATCCACAAATATGAATATACAGTATGTGCAGTTTGCCTGGCTTCCATCTCCATTACTCTCTTCCTTCTCTAATACAGTAAATCCACAGTTTTACAGTACTTTACATTATGCATAGCTGTGTATGTACCCTGTTTGGTTATTGAACAGACATCTTACCTGGACATATTGATACTGGAGTTCTTTCACACGTTCACCGTTTCTTTCAAAGGGTACAGTGTACAACTGCTTCATCCTTGTTTCATGTTTCTCTAGGACTCTGGAAATTGTTGTTGTGCTGACCGTATTCACATTCCCAACAGTGATATTGTCTGCCAGCACTCTGTCCTGAATTTCCCGCAGTTTTATTGCATTGTTGCCAATTACCATGTCAACAATGGCAATTTCCTGCACATCTGTTAACATTCTGCCTCTCCCTCCTATGGGAAGCAACCCTTGGATCCTACTGAAAAACACAAAACAATCTATATATTTCCATAATGTGAGTACATGTAAAAACGTGAACATACTGTATCGTACTGTAATATGTAGTTCAATTATCATTGAAGGGTACAGGGTATACTATTGATGCAACTGTTGTAGATTTGGTTGCACCCTTAAACCGGCTTCTCTCAAAGAGAGACCATGGTTTACAACATGGTCAATAATAACACCATGCCAATAATATCTTCAATTGGATTTAGGAATATGGTGGGAGGTATAGAACAATAAATTGTTGGTGATCGATGAACCAGTTGCGAACCAGAGCAGCCCGGTGGAAACTCACGTTGTCCCAGATGACAACATACCTGGGCTGCTCTGGTCCACCCCTCTGCTCAGCTGGAATGAGGATGCCATGTAGTGTGTCTAGGAATGTGATGAGAAGGGCGGTGTTGTAGGGACCAAGGTTGGCATGGTGATGGAGGATGCCTTGCTGGCTAACGGCTGCACACATGGTGATATACCCTCCACGCTGTCCAGGGACATTCACAATGGCCAATAATGTTCCGTCCCCTTCTTTGACTTTGTTGAAGCCAGCCTCATCAATGTAAATATAAATATGCTGAATTGCAGCGGCATCCAGCTCCAAGACTCTCTGAAACAGACAAGACAATTTGCGACATAGACCGAGAGCAGTCAGTATGGTGAGGCACAATACACTGGATTGCATGACTGTAATGTGTCTATACAGTGCTGATATGATAGTAAATTCACAGTATAGTACTTACTTGTACATATTCATTGCGCTGTTCTTTAACCCTCTGAGTTCCGCTCAAATGGCACCATGTAGACCTGTTTCATCCGGAGTCGGTTACGCTGTAATACACGGTCCAATGTAGACAAGCACACCTGGTGAATGTTATTGAATATTGGTGTTGTCTGCAGTTATGTGGTCCTGGATTTAAACTAAAATAATCTATTTTAAAAAAGCAGGAATAAATGACGTTACTGTAACATTGGCCAACAATCACTGAGTAACATAGGCCTACTGATATGTCGGACTGCAGTATACTACAGTATACATACATAAAGAGCATAGTGTAGATGGTAGGTAACTTACCGGTTCTCATTTCTGAATGTAAGGATGACAGATGCAACCTTGTAGCGGCTCAGGTTGGGCTGAACTCTCTGCTCAGCCTCCCTCATACTCAATCATCAATGTTGAGCAAATGGTCAACCAATGTGGCCCTGATCTCATCTGAGACAACTGTCCTTCCTCGTCCTCCTCTTACTCTCACTCTTTCAGCTCTAGCTCTAGCTCTAGCTTCACCATTGACTTCCATTTTCCTCCAGAACAGGAGAGCTCATCTGTGGCCTTTTATAGTGCTAAAGCTCTGATTTCTAAGTGAACAATTCAGCAACTAGTGTTTACACCTGTGAGGAGTGGGTGTTGCCAATTGGTGTATAGAGCTTGGCATTGTGATTGGCGTTGCTTTCCAAAGGGACTAAAGAGATTTGTTGTGCCTAATGTAGAGAACTGCATGTAGTGTTTTGCAAAAAGTGTGATATAGAATTGAAAACTGAGTGTAAAGCAGGAATTGTGCTTGCAATTTTGCAGACTTGGTTTAGGGATTTGGTACATGAGTTTCAGGTTTCTGTGATTGTGTTTCAAGTTCCAATTTTAGTGTGTAAACAACTGGGAAAAACAGTTTTGGAAACACTGTGTCAGCATTTGAAAACATGTGCTGCAAATATAGAGTTTAGCAGGCGGTGGAGTATGAATGAAAAAAGAGTTCATGGATTTTGGAGAATGTGGTCATTGAATGCATTTTGTGTGAAAGCAATGAAAAATGATTCACCATTTGGTCCACATACACTTCTGTTTGGCTGACTGTGTGAAGAGTTTTGACAATGTGACTTCAGTTTTGACCAATGCATGTTAAACAATTTTTTAAAAAGGTAAATAAAAAAATGAAGTAAATGACCGAGCGGCACAGATTACTGTTCCCTTTGAGAAGGGCGCACCTACTCCTCCCTCCCCCTTTTGCCCTCCTCCCGCCCCCTTTTGATGTAACGGGCCTTTGACCAGTGCCCCACGGCTCAATATAATCGAATTTGCCCATTGACTTCTTACTGGATAGATACTCCTCAGAATTAGCTAGAATGGCAAAACTGCCCCAATCGGCTGGCATTCATGGTAGAGGTCTTCAAGGATCCACCTGTACCTGAGACCATATCTGGGACCTGAGTTGGTCCGAATTCAGAATTCTAAATAATGTCATGTGTCTGGATCTGATCTGGATCGGTATATGTAATATTAAATGGCTTGTCCGGATGAACCCGTACAGATCTGAACACAATTGCTTCAGTAAAGGGAGAGAGAAATTATGCTGCTGCTCTTGCTTTTCTTGAGAGTGGAGTGTGGTGCTTGTAGCTTGTTGTTGTTAGCCAATCAGAAGTGAACAAAGCGGAAATAGGCTACAATCATAGAGCCTGCGTGGGTCAGTCAAAAGTTAGGAGATATCGAATCAATGGAAGATGGAATTAAAATGAAAGAATTAACATTTAAAGGACAAGGAAAGACTACAACGACCAAGAGCCAACAGGGCTGCTCCTTGAAATTCTGAATGGAGTTGTTGTTTGTAACTGTTGAATGAGAAAGCGATTGCGCTGCAGCTTCAATTAGCCTAGCTAGCTAATGTTTGCATCTCCCAGTTTGATGCAGTCAAGACAGGTACTACCTAATCATATTTGACAATAAAAAACCTAAGTATGGCAGCTATTAGTTCATTACAGCGTGAGTTGACTTGGTTGGTTGCTCCCAGTGTCACTCACTCACAGTATGGCCCCTCCCCTGCCTGCTAGAATGGCACCTCTCTCCCTCCTCTCATGTTTTATCAGCTCCGTTTAATAAAGTAGCTTAATAAAGGACCTTTCTGCTGCTTCCCCCACTCAGATCGGACTGGGTCTGGATCTGACTAGAGCTATACGGAACTGGTCTAGTTGTCCTCACGTTCAGAAAGGGTCTTCATATTAAAACATTTATTTATGCATATCCGGTCCGGGTGGGAAAGCCTCAGGTCTATTTCGGAACGGGTCTAACTTCAACCTGTGAAGACCTCTAATTCATGGTAGTCTGGAGAACATGCTTGTACCATAAGTTATGGTCCAAAGGTTTTTCAATGTAGTATCACAGGTAATAATACTGGGGATTGGTTAGATGATAAACATGGCTTCATTGTGAGATAAGTCTGCCTCTGCTGTTCTGTTTCTGGGAACTCACAGGCTCTTATGAAATAAATTAAGTCTGAGGGGATTGGCCTATATCTACAGGAAAAACAGTGCTTTAACAGACATGGGGTTTTCAGTTTTCAAGTTTAATGTCACATGCATAAGTATAAGGAAATGCCTTTCTTGCAAGCTCCAAACCCAACAATGCAGTAATCAATATCAATGGAGACATAAAAATAACAAGGTAGAACAAAAAAATACTAAAAATAATACTAAGAAAAAAGCAGAACATGTAAGCTATATTCAGGATCAGTTCAATACGTAGATATGTATAGGGGGAAGGGGACAGGGATACTGGAGTGATGGAGGTAGATATGTATAGGGGGAAGGGGACAGGGATACTGGAGTGATGGAGGTAGATATGTATAGGGGGAAGGGGACAGGGATACTGGAGTGATGGAGGTAGATATGTATAGGGGGAAGGAGACAGGGATACTGGAGTGATGGAGGTAGATATGTATAGGGGGAAGTAGACAGGGATACTGGAGTGATAGAGGTAGATATGTATAGGGGGAAGGGGACAGGGATACTGGAGTGATGGAGGTAGATATGTATAGGGGGAAGGAGACAGGGATACTGGAGTGATGGAGGTAGATATGTATGGGGGAAGGGGACAGGGATACGGGAGTGATGGAGGTAGATACAGTGGGGCAAAAAGTATTTAGTCAGCCACGAATTGTGCAAGTTCTCCCACTTAAAAAGATGAGAGAGGCCTGTAATTTTCATCATTCATCATTATTCTCCAGAAAATCACATTGTAGGATTTTTTATGAATTTATTTGCAAATTATGGTGGAAAATAAGTATTTGGTCAATAACAAAAGTTTATCTCAATACTTTGTTATATACCATTTGTTGGCAATGACAGAGGTCAAAAGTTTTCTGTAAGTCTTCACAAGGTTTTCACACACTGTTGCTGGTATTTTGGCCCATTCGTCCATGCAGATCTCCTCTAGAAAAGTGATGTTTTGGGGCTGTTGCTGGGCAACACGGACTTTCTGTTACGGTGCGTGAATGAGGACCCAAAAGCGAATTAACGTAAACAGAGCTTCTTTAATGACAAAACATAGGTAGGCTCAGATGGACCGGCAGATTCCGACAGGACAGGACAAGGTTGCAGCAAACATGACGATAGTCTGGTTCAGGCATGAATAACACAAACAAGAATCCGACAAAGACAGAAACAAAAACAGAGAGAGATATAGAGGACTAATCAGAGGGAAAAAGGGAACAGGTGGGAAAAGGGGTGACGAGGTAGTTAGGAGGAGACAAGGAACAGCTGGGGGAAAGAGGGGGAGAAAAGGTAACCTAATAACGACCAGCAGAGGGAGACAGGGTGAAGGGAAAGGACAGAAACAAGACACAACATGACAATACATGACAGTACCCCCCCACTCACCGAGCGCCTCCTGGCGCACTCGAGGAGGAAACCTGGCGGCAACGGAGGAAATCCTCGATCAGCGCACGGTCCAGCACGTCCCGAGAGGGAACCCAACTCCTCTCCTCAGGACCGTACCCCTCCCAATCTACTAGGTACTGATGACCACGGCCCCGAGGACGCATGTCCAAAATCCTACGGACCCTGTAGATGGGTGCGCCCTCGACAAGGATGGGGGGGGGGGGGGAAGACGAGCGGGGGCGCGAAGAACGGGCTTGATACAGGAGACATGGTAGACCGGGTGGACGCGACGAAGATATCGCGGAAGAAGAAGTCGAACTGCGACAGGATTAATGATCTGAGAAATACGGAACGGACCAATGAACCGCGGGGTCAACTTGCGAGAAGCGGTCTTAAGGGGAAGGTTCTGAGTGGAGAGCCAAACTCTCTGACCGCGACAATATCTAGGACTCTTAGTTCTACGCTTATTAGCAGCCCTCACAGTCTGCGCCCTATAACGGCAAAGTGCAGACCTGACCCTCTTCCAGGTGCGCTCGCAACGTTGGACAAAAGCCTGAGCGGAGGGGACGCTGGACTCGGCGAACTGAGATGAGAACAGCGGAGGCTGGTACCCGAGGCTACTCTGAAAAGGAGAGTTGTGGGCGTATTCTGCCCAGGGGAGCTGTTCTGACCAAGACGCAGGGTTGCGAAAAGAAAGACTGCGTAAGATGCGACCAATAGTCTGATTGGCCCGTTCTGCTTGACCGTTAGACTGGGGGTGAAAGCCGGAAGAGAGACTGACGGAAGCCCCAATCAAACGGCAAAACTCCCTCCAAAATTGAGACGTGAATTGCGGACCTCTGTCCGAAACGACGTCTGACGGAAGGCCATGAATTCTGAAAACATTCTCGATGATGATTTGTGCCGTCTCTTTAGCAGAAGGAAGCTTAGCAAGGGGAATAAAATGAGCCGCCTTAGAGAACCTGTCGACAACCGTAAGAATAACAGTCTTCCCCGCTGACGAAGGCAGTCCGGTGACAAAATCTAAGGCGATGTGAGACCACGGTCGAGAGGGAATGGGAAGCGGCCTGAGACGGCCGGCAGGAGGGGAGTTACCGGACTTAGTCTGCGCGCAGACCGAACAAGCAGCCACGAAGCGACGCGTGTCATGCTCCCGGGTGGGCCACCAAAAACGCTGGCGAATGGAAGCAAGCGTACCCCGAACGCCAGGGTGGCCGGCTAACTTGGCAGAGTGAGCCCACTGAAGAACGGCCAGACGAGTAGGAACGGGAACGAAAAGAAGGTTCCTAGGACAAGCGCGCGGCGACGGAGTTTGAGTGAGTGCTTGCTTTACCTGCCTCTCAATTCCCCAGACAGTCAACCCGACAACACGCCCCTCAGGGAGAATCCCCTCGGGGTCAGTGGAGGCTACTGAAGAACTGAAGAGACGAGATAAAGCATCAGGCTTGGTGTTCTTAGAGCCCGGACGATAAGAAATCACGAACTCGAAACGAGCGAAAAACAGCGCCCAGCTCCCTGGGCGGAAACGGACCACTTAAAGCACGTCTTGACAGAAGTAAGGGCTGTGAGAGGGGCTGCCACCTGACCGAAATTACGGATGAAACGACGATAGAAGTTCGCGAAGCCGAGAAAGCGCTGCAGCTCGACGCGTGACCTAGGGACGGGCCAATCAATGACAGCTTGGACCTTAGCGGGATCCATCTTAATGCCTTCAGCGGAAATAACAGAACCGAGAAATGTGACGGAGGAGGCATGAAAAGAGCACTTCTCAGCCTTCACAAAAAGACAATTCTCTAAAAGGCGCTGGAGGACACGTCGAACGTGCTGAACATGAATCTGGAGTGACGGTGAAAAAATCAGGATATCGTCAAGGTAAACGAAAACAAAGATGTTCAGCATGTCTCTCAGGACATCATTGACTAATGCCTGAAAGACAGCTGGAGCGTTAGCGAGGCCGAAAGGAAGAACCCGGTATTCAAAGTGCCCTAACGGAGTGTTAAACGCCGTCTTCCACTCGTCCCCCTCCCTGATGCGCACGAGATGGTAAGCGTTACGAAGGTCCAACTTAGTGAAAAACCTGGCTCCCTGCAGGATCTCGAAGGCTGAAGACATAAGAGGAAGCGGATAACGATTCTTCACTGTTATGTCATTCAGCCCTCGATAATCTATGCAGGGGCGCAGGGACCCGTCCTTCTTCTTAACAAAAAAAACCCCCGCTCCGGCGGGAGAGGAGGAGGGGACTATGGTACCGGCGGCAAGAGCTACAGACAAATAATCTTTGAGAGCCTTACGTTCGGGAGCCGACAGAGAGTATAGTCTACCCCGGGGGGGAGTGGTTCCCGGAAGGAGATCAATACTACAATCATACGACCGGTGTGGAGGAAGAGAGGTGGCCCTGGACCGACTGAACACCGTGCGCAGATCGTGATATTCCTCCGGCACCCCTGTCAAATCACCAGGCTCCTCCTGTGAAGGAGAGACAGAGGAAACAGGAGGGATAGCAGACATTAAACATTTCACATGACAAGAGACGTTCCAGGAGAGGATAGAATTACTAGACCAATTAATGGAAGGATTATGACAAACTAGCCAAGGATGGCCCAAAACAACAGGTGTAAAAGGTGAACGAAAAATTTAAAAAGAAATGGTTTCGCTATGATTACCAGAAACAGTGAGGGTTAAAGGTAGCGTCTCACGCTGAATCCTGGGGAGAGGACTACCATCCAGGGCGAACAAGGCCGTGGACTCCCTTAACTGTCTGAGAGGAATGTCATGTTCCCGAGCCCAGGTCTCGTCCATAAAACAGCCCTCCGCCCCAGAGTCTATTAAGGCACTGCAGGAAGCTGACGAACCGGTCCAGCGTAGATGGACCGACAAGGTAGTGCAGGATCTTGAAGGAGAGACAGGAGTAGTAGCGCTCACCAGTAGCCCTCCGCTTACTGATGAGCTCTGGCTTTTACTGGACATGAAGTGACAAAATGACCAGCAGAACCGCAATAGAGACAGAGGCGGTTGGTGATTCTCCGTTCCCTCTCCTTAGTCGAGATGCGGATACCTCCCAGCTGCATAGGCTCAGCACCCGAGCCGGCAGAGGAAGATGGTAGTGATGCGGAGAGGGGGGCAACGGAGAACGCGAGCTCCTTTCCACGAGCTCGGTGACGAAGATCAACCCGTCGCTCAATGCGAATAGCGAGTTCAATCAAGGAATCCACGCTGGAAGGAACCTCCCGGGAGAGAATCTCATCCTTTACCTCTGCGCGGAGACCCTCCAGAAAACGAGCGAGCAAAGCCGGCTCGTTCCAGCCACTGGAGGCAGCAAGAATGCGAAACTCAATAGAGTAGTCTGTTATGGATCGATTACCTTGACATAGGGAAGACAGGACCCTGGAAGCCTCCTCCCCAAAAACAGATCGATCAAAAACCCGTATCATCTCCTCCTTAAAGTCCTGATACTGGTTAGTACACTCAGCCCTTGCCTCCCAGATTGCCGTGCCCCACTCACGAGCCCGTCCAATAAGGAGAGATATGATGTAGGCGACACGAGCAGTGCTCCTGGAGTAAGTGTTGGGCTGGAGAGAAAACACAATATCACACTGGGTGAGGAACGAGCGGCATTCAGTGGGCTCCCCAGAGTAACACGGCGGGTTATTGATTCTGGGCTCCGGAGATTCGAAAGCCCTGGAAGTGGCCGGTGGATCGAGGCGGAGATGGTGAACCTGTTCTGTGAGGTTGGAGACTTGGGTGGCCAGGGTCTCAACGGCATGTCGAGCAGCAGACAATTCCTGCTCGTGTCTGCCTAGCATCGCTCCCTGGATCTCGACGGCTGAGTGGAGAGGGTCCGAAGTCGCTGGGTCCATTCTTGGTCGGATTCTTCTGTTACGGTGCGTGAATGAGGACCCAAAAGCGAATTAACGTAAACAGAGCTTCTTTAATGACAAAACATAGGTAGGCTCAGATGGACCGGCAGATTCCGACAGGACAGGACAAGGTTGCAGCAAACATGACGATAGTCTGGTTCAGGCATGAATAACACAAACAAGAATCCGACAAAGACAGAAACAAAAACAGAGAGAGATATAGAGGACTAATCAGAGGGAAAAAGGGAACAGGTGGGAAAAGGGGTGACGAGGTAGTTAGGAGGAGACAAGGAACAGCTGGGGGAAAGAGGGGGAGAAAAGGTAACCTAATAACGACCAGCAGAGGGAGACAGGGTGAAGGGAAAGGACAGAAACAAGACACAACATGACAATACATGACACTTTCAACTCCCTCCAAAGATTTTCTATGGGGTTGAGATCTGGAGACTGGCGAGGCCACTCCAGGACCGTGAAATGCTTCTTACGAAGCCACTCCTTCATTTCCCGGGCGGTGTGTTTGGGATCATTGTCATGCTGAAAGACCCAGCCACGTTTAATCTTCAATGCCCTTGCTGATGGTAGGCTTTGTTACTTTGGTCCCAGCTCTCTGCAGGTCATTCACTAGGTCCCCCCGTGTGGTTCTGGGATTTTTGCTCACCGTTCTTGTGATCATTTTGACCCCACGGGGTAAGATCTTGCGTGGAGCCCCAGATCGAGGGAGATTATCAGTGGTCTTGTATGTCTTCCATTTCCTAATAATTGCTCTCACAGTTGATTTCTTCAAACCAAGCTGCTTACCTATTGCAGATTCAGTCTTCCCAGCCTGGTGCAGGTCTACAGTTTTGTTTCTGGTGTCCTTTGACAGCTCTTAGGTCTCGGCCATAGTGGAGTTTGGAGTGTGACTGTTTGAGGTTGTGGACAGGTGTCTTTTATACTGATAACAAGTTCAAACAGGTGCCATTAATACAGGTAACGAGTGGAGGACAGAGGAGCCTCTTAAAGAAGAAATTACAGGTCTGTGAGAGCCAGAAATCTTGCTTGTTTGTAGGTGACCAAATACTTATTTTCCACCATAATTTACAAATAAATTAATTCAAAATCCTGTGATGTGATTTTCTGGATTTTTTTCTTCTCATTTTGTCTGTCATAGTTTAAATGTACCTATGATGAAAATTGCAGGCCTCTCTTATCTTTTTAAGTGGGAGAACTTGCACAATTGGTGGCTGACTAAATACTTTTTTGCCCCACTGTATGTATAGGGGTAAGGCGACAGGGATACTGGAGTGATGGAGGTAGATATGTATAGGGGGAAGGGGACAGGGATACTGGAGTGATGGGAGGTAGATATGTATAAAAAGCAGCCTCTGGATGTAAGATTTCCTACTTGTTTATAGCCTCATACAGTTTGTTAAGAGCCAGCTTGTTATTTTTCTTGTCCTGAGGTGGAATGTCTACAACAGTCACGATAACAGCTGAAAACTCCCTCGGGAGGTAGAAGGGTCGGCATTTGACCATCATGTAATCCAAGACGGGTGAACAATTGGTCGACACTTCCACCGCTCTCGAGTCAGCACACCAGTTGTTGTTGATGAAGAGGCAACCCCCCCCCCCCCCCCCCTCTTGATTTCCCTAATTCCACTGTCCCTTCCGCACGTTGAATGGAGAATCCATTGAGTTGGATAGCCATGGGGGGTGTTCAAGTGCCATGTTTCAGAGAATATTGCTGTTTTGAGAGTCCCGTTGGTAGCCAATCCAAGATCAGAGGTCCTCCATTTCACTATCAAGTGACTGTACATTAGCCAGTAGAAGGGAGAGACGATCAGAGGTCCATCTTGTTATCTAGTGACTGTACATTAGCCAGTAGAATGGAGGGACGATCAGAGGTCCATCTTGTTATCTAGTGACTGTACATTAGCCAGTAGAATGGAGGGACGATCAGAGGTCCATCTTGTTATCTAGTGACTGTACATTGGCCAGTAGAATGGAAGGAATAGGTGGCCAGTTTGCCGGTCGGAATTACAGAGCCCAGGGCAGATGAGTCGAAGTTGAAGCCTGAACTGAGGTAAGTAACTGCCTATCTGATATTCAAAAGGTATTGTAGGTTGTAAGAAATGATAGTGGATACATTTTGTAAACATAAAGTAGAAATAAACAACAAAAGAATCACAAAATAGCAAAGTTGGGTTGGAGCTTGCAAAACGGCAGCCATCCAGTATGGCATTATTAGCTGAGGTGATATCTTACAGTATATTACTCATGTCTAGCAGCCAATGGGTTGAGCGATGCAGAATGATGAAGACAGAACTCATGACTGGAGAGAATGAGATATTGTGACCAGCTGACCCCCGAGTAACTTTATCAGGACACTGACAGATGAGCTGACAGAGACTATGGAGACACATTTCTCACAAACCACCATCTGACAATGTCATAATGTCTGAACCAGACCTCATAACTTCTCAAAGGGACTGAGGAAATAATTTACTGTCTACCATTTAATTTAATTTGATGAAATCTTTCTGCTAATAAAATATATATGTTAATGCATGAGATAGAGAGAGAGAAAGAGTCCAGTCACAATTTAGTCTAGACACCATCTTGGTGCTTTAAAATTGTCCATCTGGTTTCTGATATAACACTCTCAGCATCACAAACATTAAAAGCTAAGTATTCTCTCTTGGCATTGCGTAGTTACATTGTTATTCTCACCAGGCATCTAACCACTAGACAGGGTAGGTTAGGTTAGAGCGTTGGACTAGTAACCGGAAGGTTGCAAGTTCAAACCCCCGAGCTGACAAGGTACAAATCTGTCGTTCTGCCCCTGAACAGGCAGTTAACCCACTGTTCCTAGGCCGTCATTGAAAATAAGAATTTGTTCTTAACTGACTTGCCTAGTTAAATAAAGGTAAAATAAAAAAACCTGAAGCCCAGTGCTATTTCCTGCCATTATGAAGTTTGAAGCTGCATATTCTGACTCAATAACTTTGCATCCCCTCTCAGTGTAATCATGCTGGTAACCGCTCTGAGGGGAGGATGGTCGATGTGACGGTGTTACATCTTCTGCTTTAGTAAACATTCAGAATTCATATTCAGAGTTAATTCAGTGTAAAGTAAAGTGGAAATGTGTGACTTTGCTTATTGAAAATAACATTTTAACCTCCATGACTTGTGAAGTGTCCTTTACCTTCACCGAAATGTAATTGAAATTCACCAGAGTAGGACTCTAAAACAGGGTGGGGTCAGTTAAGGTGCTTTTGAAGAGAGAAAAGATGCTGTCGGTCTTTTCCATGTTAAAGGACCTATGAGCAACAACATGTAAAGGATCTATGAGCACCAACTTGCTAAAGGAACCATGAGCACCAACATGCTAAAGGAACCATGAGCATCGACACAAAAGGACCCATGAGCATCAACATGCTAAAGGACTCATGAGCATCGACACAAAAGGACCCATGAGCATCAACATGCTAAAGGACCAATGAGCATCAACATGCTAAAGGACCAATGAGCATCAACATGCTAAAGGACCAATGAGCATCGACACAAAAGGACTCATGAGCAACAACATGTAAAGGACCTATGAGCCCCAACTTGCTAAAGGAACCATGAGCACCAACATGCTAAAGGAACCATGAGCATCGACACAAAAGGACCCATGAGCATCAACATGTAAAGGACCCATGAGCATCAACATGTAAAGGACCCATGAGCATCAACATGTGAAGGACCCATGAGCAACAACATGTAAAGGACTCATGAGCATCAGGAAGGATATTGAAAGTTCACAGAAGTAACAAATAAAGGTAGACCTATAAGTTAGTTTGTGTCTTTTGTTTGTTTATGAAAATCGGTAACATACTTTCTGAAAATTCGGAAAACTCAATTTCTGCAATTGAATTGGCTACAATGGGAAATCATAGTAGTCACAAACTACAGTTGGGTCACCTGCTGCTGTACTCCCTTACACTGGCATACTGTTATGTTCAGATCATAGTGTCACCTGCTGCTGTCCTCCCTTCCACTGGCGTACTGTTATGTTCAGCTGATAACTTTTATTTCTCTTTCTGTTGTCTGGTGGTCAAAGCAAGAGTGTGAAAAGTCTGGACAACCTCTTTCTCTCTCTCTCCAATTAATGTCACTTCTCCCATCTCTTACGGACACCTACCCATGAGCCCCCTCTCTCTCCCTCTCCCGGCTCTTACTGACACCTACCCATGAGCCCCCCCTCTTTCCATTTACTGTAACCAGCATCCTCACCCACTGAACACTGACTGACACCGGACGTACATGGGGGGTGAAAAGTAATTGAATTTGGTCAGTTGGCCCTGGCCTTGATTTCAACGTCCAGACGTCATTTTTTGGCCCGGTCCAGCCTTGATTTCAATATCCACAGACGTCTGGACCAGCCTTCATTTGGCCCAAACATAGACGTCCATGATTGGCTCAGATTTTGTCCGGTTCGGACCAGATCAAATATTTAAATATTTTTTTATTTATTTTTTGGGTACATTTTACCCCTTTTTTTCTCCCTAATTTCATGATATCCGATTGATATCCATCGTTGGAACTCACGTACGGATTCAGGAGAGGCGAAGGTCGAAAGCTATGCGTCCCAGAAACACGACCTAACCAAGCCACAATGCTTCTTGACACACTGTCTGCTTAACCTGGAAACCAGCCGCACCAATGTGTCGAGGAAACACCTTACAGCTGGTGACCTGAAGTCACCGTGCGTGCACCCTGCTGCCACAAGGAAAAGGATCGCTAAAGGATGATGGGACAAGGACATCCCAGCCGGCCAAACCTTCCCCTAACCCGGACGACGCTGGGCCAATTACGCATTGTCTCACTGGTCTCCCGTTCGTGGCCGGCTGTGACACAGACTGGGCTTGAAACCAGATCTCTAGTGATGCCTCTAGCACTGCAATGCCACTGCGACACTCAGGAGACAACCAAACCAAATCTGAACCAATCATAGACTTCTCTGTTTAACAACAATGGATAGCACAGTACAGTAGTATACAGTACAGAACAGGACAGACCAGTACAGTCGTGTACAGTACAGAACAGTACAGAACAGTACAGAACAGTAGAGTAGTGATCAGTACAGAACAGTACAGGACAGTAGTGAACAGTACATAACAGTAGTGTACAGTACAGAACAGTACAGTAGTGTACAGAACAGTACAGAACAGTAGAGTAGTGATCAGTACAGAACAGTACAGGACAGTAGTGTACAGTACAAAACAGTACAGTCGTGTACAGTACAGAACAGTACAGTCGTGTACATTACAGAACAGTACAGAACAGTACAGAACAGTAGAGTAGTGATCAGTACAGAACAGTACAGGACAGTAGTGTACAGTACATAACAGTAGTGTACAGTACAGAACAGTACAGTAGTGTACAGAACAGTACAGAACAGTAGAGTAGTGATCAGTACAGTGCAGTAGTGTACAGCAAAAATAGAAATAAAATGATTCACTAACCTTTGATGATCTTCATCAGATGACACTCATAGGACTTCATGTTACACAATAAATGTATGTTTTGTTCGGTAAATATTTATATCCAAAAATCTTATTTTACATTGGCGTGTTACGTTCAGTAGTTCCAAAACCACGTGAATTCACAGAAATACTCATTATAAATGTCAATGAAAATACAATTGTTAGACATGGAAATATAGATACACTTCTCCTCAATGCAACCGCTGTGTCAGATTTCAAAAAAACTTTATGGAAAAAGCATAATCTGAGAACGGCGCTCAGAGCCCAAACCAGCCAGAGAAATATCCGCTATGTTGGGTAGTCAACATTATTCATAAATAGCATTATAAATATTCACTTACCTTTGATGATCTTCATCAGAATGCACTCCCAGGAATCGCAGTTCCACAATAAATGCTTGTTTTGTTCAACAATGTCCATCATTTATGTCCATTTTTATCCAATAGCTTCTTTTGTTAGGATGTTTGGTAAACAAATCCAAATGTGCGATCTGGTCCATTCAGACGAAACGTTCAAAAAGTTATATTACAGGTCGAAGAAACTTGTCTAAGTATAGAATCAATCTTTAGGATGTTTTTATCATAAAAGTTCAATAATGTTCCAACCGGAGAATTCCATTGTCTGTAGAAAAGGAATGGAACGAGAGCTACCTCTCAAGTGAAAGCGCCTGACTGAGAACGAGGCTGTAGGCAGACCACTGACGCAAAGAGCTCTCATCTGGTCCCACATCACAGTAGCAGCCTGAAACAACGTTCTAAAGACGGTTGACATCTACTGGAAGAATAACCCATATCCCACTGTGTATTCAATAGGGGTGAGTTCAAAAACTACAAACCTCAGATTTCCCACTTCATGTTTTGATTTTTGCCTGTCACATGAGTTCTGTTATACGCACAGACATCATTCAAACAGTTTTAGAAACGTCAGAGTTTTTTCTATCCAAATATACTAATAATATGCAGATATTAGCATCTGGGACTGAGTAGGAGGCAGTTCACTCTGGGCACGCTATTCATCCAAAAGTGAAAATGCTACCCCCTATCCCAGACAAGTTAAGAAGGCAGAGCAATGCTTTATTATAGACAGACTTCTCCCCCTTTTAGCTACTGTTGTATCAATATGTTTTGACCATGACAGTTTAAGATCCAGGGTTTCTCCAAGCAGTTTAGTCACCTCAACTTGCTCAATTTCCACATTACTCATTACAAGATTTAGTTGAGGTTTAGGGTTTAGTGAATGATTTGTCCCAAATACAATGCTTTTAGTTTTAGAAATATTTAGGACTAACTTATTCTTTGCCACCCACTCTGAAACTAACTGCAGCTCTTTGTTAAGCGTTTCAGTGGCTGTAGTAGCTGATGTCAGTAGCCAGTAGCATGTTGTTAGTAAAGGTTGAAAAAAAAGTAAGAGGCCTAGACCGCTGTCGTGGAGAATTCCTGATTCTACCTTGATTATGTTGGAGAGACTTCAATTAAAGAACACCCTCTGTGTTCTGTTAGACAGGTAAGTCTTTAGCCACAATATAGCAGTGAATGTAAAGCAGTGGAGGCTGGTGAGGGGAGGACGGCTCATAACAATGGCTGGAATGGAGTCAGTGGAATGGTATCAACCACATGGAAACCATGGAAACTATGGAAACCACGTGTTTGATGTGTTTGATACCATTCCATTGACTCCATTCCAGCCGTTATTATGAGCCGTCCTCCCCTCAGCAGCCATAACACATTCAGAAGCAGACTATGACCGATAATGTCAAATTTGCTATCGTAAATGTTAGCAACACCTCCGCGGGATGCGTAGGATATATGCTCACTAGTTTAACCGGGAGGAGAGGCCTCATTTATCACAGTAAATTCATCAGGCTTAAGCCATGTTTCAGTCAGGCCAATCACATCAAGATTATGATCAGTGATTAGATCATTGACTATAACTGCCTTGGAAGTGAGGGATCTAACATTAAGTAGCCCATTTTGAGATGTGAAGTATCACAATCTCTTTCAATAATGACAGGAATGGAGGTCTTCATTCCAGTGAGATTGCTAGGCGAACACCGCCATGTTTAGTTTTGCCCAACCTAGATCGAGGCACAGACACAGTCTCAATGGGGATAGCTAAGCTGACTACACTGAGTGTGCTAGTGGCAGACTCCACTAAACTGGCAGGCTGGATAACAGCCTGCTGCCTGGCCTGCACCCTCTCTCATTGTGGAGCTAGAGGAGTTAGAGCCCTGTCTATGTTCATAGATAAATGAGAGCACCCCTCCAGCTAGGATGGAGTCCATCACTACTCAGCAGGCCAGGCATTGTCCTGTTTGTGGGTGAGTCCCAGAAAGAGGGCCAATTATCTACAAATTCAACCTTTTGGGAGGGGCAGATAACAGTTTTCAACCAGCGATTGAGTTGTAAGACTCTGCTGTAGAGTTCATCACTCCCTCTAACTGGGAGGGCGCCAGAGACAATTACTCGATGCCGACACATCTTTCTAGCTGATTTACACGCTGAAGCTATGTTGCGCTTGGTGACCTCTGACTGTATTATCCTTACGTCGTTGGTGCCGAAGTGGATAACAATAACTCTCTACACTTGGCCAATTTTAGCCTTAGCCAGCACCAAATTGTCAGCACTAATGGTGTGAGGCTTTGGCGGCTCAGAACCTGTCTAACGATATAGTAATACTGCTCCAGATCCAGACATGGACATATAGTAACACTGCTCCAGATCCAGACATATAGTATCACTGCTCCAGATCCAGGCATATAGTATCAATGCTCCAGATCCAGACATATAGTATCCCTGCTCCAGATCCAGACATATAGTAACACTGCTCCAGATCCAGACATATAGTAACACTGCTCTAGATCCAGACATATAGTATCCCTGCTCCAGATCCAGACATATAGTATCCCTGCTCCAGATCCAGGCATGGACATATAGTATCACTGCTCCAGGTCCAGGCATACAGTAACACTGCTCCAGATCCAGACAAATAGTAACACTGCTCCAGATCCAGACATATAGTAACGCTGCTCCAGTTCCAGACATACAGTAACACTGCTCCAGATCCAGACATGGACATATAGTAACACTGCTCCAGATCCAGACATGTAGTATCACTTCTCCAGATCCAAACATATAGTATCACTGCTACAGATTCAGACATGGACATATAGTATCACTGCTCCAGATCCAGTCATATAGAATCACTGCTCCAGATCCAGACATACAGTATCACTGCTCCAGACATACAGTAACACTGCTCCAGATCCAGACATACAGTAACACTGCCCCAGATCCAGACATATAGTAACACTGCTCCAGATCCAGACATATAGTAATACTGCTCCAGATCCAGATATATAGTATCCCTGCTCCAGATCCAGACATATAGTATCCCTGCTCCAGATCCAGACATATAGTAACACTGCTCCAGGTCCAGACATATAGTATGCCTGCTCCAGATCCAGACATGGACATATAGTATCCCTGCTCCAGATCCAGACATATATTATCCCTGCTCCAGATCCAGACATTGACATAGTGTATCACTGCTCCAGATCCAGACATACAGTAACACTGCTCCAGATCCAGACATATAGTATCCCTGCTCCAGATCCAGACATATAGTATCCCTGCTCCAGATCCAGACATATAGTAACACTGCTCCAGGTCCAGACATATAGTATGCCTGCTCCAGATCCAGACATGGACATATAGTATCACTGCTCCATATCCAGACATTGACATATAGTAACACTGCTCCAGATCCAGACATACAGTAACACTGCTCCAGATCCAGACATACAGTAACACTGCTCCAGATCCAGACATATAGTAACACTGCTCCAGATCCAGACATATAGTATCCCTGCTCCAAATCCTGACATATAGTATCCCTGCTCCAGATCCAGACATACCGTATCCCTGCTCCAGATCCAGACATATAGTATCCCTGCTCCAGATCCAGACATATAGTATCCCTGCTCCAGATCCAGACAAATTGTATCCCTGCTCCAGATCCAGACATATAGTATCCCTGCTCCAGATCCAGACATATAGTAACACTGCTCCAGATCCAGACATATAGTTACAGTGCTCCAGATCCAGACATATAGTATCCCTGCTCCAGATCCAGACATATAGTATCCCTGCTCCAGATCCAGACATATAGTATCCCTGCTCCAGATCCAGACATAAAGTATCCCTGCTCCAGATCCAGACATATAGTAACACTGCTCCAGATCCAGACATAAAGTATCCCTGCTCCAGATGCAGACATACAGTATCCCTGCTCCAGATCCAGACATACAGTAACACTGCTCCAGATCCAGACATATAGTAACACTGCTCCAGATCCAGACATATAGTAACACTGCTCCAGATCCAGACATACAGTAACACTGCTCCAGATCCAGATATACAGTAACACTGCTCCAGATCCAGCCATATAGTAACACTGCTCCAGATCCAGATATACAATAACACTGCTCCAGATCCAGACATACAGTAACACTGCTCCAGATCCAGACATGGACATATAGTATCACTGCTCCAGATCCAGACATATAGTATCACTGCTCCAGATCCAGACATATAGTAATACTGCTCCAGATCCAGATATATAGTATCCCTGCTCCAGATCCAGACATATAGTATCCCTGCTCCAGATCCAGACATATAGTATCACTGCTCCAGATCCAGACATGGACATATAGTATCCCTGCTCCAGATCCAGACATATATTATCCCTGCTCCAGATCCAGACATTGACATAGTGTATCACTGCTCCAGATGCAGACATACAGTATCCCTGCTCCAGATCCAGACAAATTGTATCCCTGCTCCAGATCCAGACATATAGTATCCCTGCTCCAGATCCAGACATATAGTAACACTGCTCCAGATCCAGACATATAGTTACAGTGCTCCAGATCCAGACATAAAGTATCCCTGCTCCAGATCCAGACATATAGTAACACTGCTCCAGATCCAGACATAAAGTATCCCTGCTCCAGATGCAGACATACAGTATCCCTGCTCCAGATCCAGACATATAGTAACACTGCTCCAGATCCAGACATATTGTAACACTGCTACAGATCCAGACATGGACATACAGTAACACTGCTCCAGATCCAGACATGGACATATAGTATCACTGCTCCAGATCCAGACATATAGTATCACTGCTCCAGATCCAGACATACAGTAACACTGCTCCAGATCCAGACATATAGTATCCCTGCTCCAGGTCCAGACATATAGTAAGCCTGCTCCAGATCCAGACATGGACATATAGTATCACTGCTCCATTTCCAGACATGGACCTATAGTATCCCTGCTCCAGATCCAGACATATATTATCCCTGCTCCAGATCCAGACATGGACATAGTGTATCACTGCTCCAGATCCAGACATACAGTAACACTGCTCCAGATCCAGACATATAGTATCCCTGCTCCAGATCCAGACATATAGTATCCCTGCTCCAGATCCAGACATATTAACACTGCTCCAGGTCCAGACATATAGTATGCCTGCTCCAGATCCAGACATGGACATATAGTATCACTGCTCCATATCCAGACATGGACATATAGTAACACTGCTCCAGATCCAGACATACAGTAACACTGCTCCAGATCTAGACATATAGTAACACTGCTCCAGATCCAGACATATAGTAACACTGCTCCAGATCCAGACATATAGTATCCCTGCTCCAGATCCAGACATATAGTATCCCTGCTCCAGATCCAGACATAAAGTAACACTGCTTATGATCCAGACATATAGTATCCCTGCTCCAGATCCAGACATATAGTATCCCTGCTCCAGATCCAGACATATAGTATCCCTGCTCCAGATCCAGACATATAGTATGCCTGCTCCAGATCCAGACATGGACTTATAGTATCACTGCTCCATATCCAGACATGGACATATAGTAACACTGCTCCAGATCCAGACATACAGTAACACTGCTCCAGATCCAGACATACAGTAATACTGCTCCAGATGCAGACATATAGTAACACTGCTCCAGATCCAGACATGTAGTATCCCTGCTCCAGATCCAGACATACAGTATCCCTGCTCCAGATCCAGACATATAGTATCACTGATCCAAATCCAGATATACAATAACACTGCTCCAGATCCAGACATACAGTAATACTGCTCCAGATCCAGACATACAGTATCACTGCTCATGATCCAGACATATAGTATCCCTGCTCCAGATCCAGACATATAGTATCCCTGCTCCAGATCCAGACATGGACATATAGTATCACTGCTCCATATCCAGACATGGACATATAGTAACACTGCTCCAGATCCAGACATACAGTAACACTGCTCCAGATCCAGACATATAGTAACACTGCTCCAGATCCAGACATATAGTAACACTGCTCCAGATCCAGATTTATAGTATCCCTGCTCCAGATCCAGACATATAGTATCCCTGCTCCAGATCCAGACATATAGTATCCCTGCTCCAGATCCAGACATATAGTATCACTGCTCCAGATCCAGACATATAGTATCCCTGCTCCAGATCCAGACATATAGTAACACTGCTCCAGATCCAGACATAAAGTATCCCTGCTCCAGATGCAGACATACAGTATCCCTGCTCCAGATCCAGACATATAGTAACACTGCTCCAGATCCAGACATATTGTAACACTGCTCCAGATCCAGACATGGACATACAGTAACACTGCTCCAGATCCAGACATGGACATATAGTATCACTGCTCCAGATCCAGACATATAGTATCACTGCTCCAGATCCAGACATACAGTAACACTGCTCCAGATCCAGACATATAGTATCCCTGCTCCAGGTCCAGACATATAGTATGCCTGCTCCAGATCCAGACATGGACATATAGTATCACTGCTCCATTTCCAGACATGGACATATAGTATCCCTGCTCCAGATCCAGACATATATTATCCCTGCTCCAGATCCAGACATGGACATAGTGTATCACTGCTCCAGATCCAGACATACAGTAACACTGCTCCAGATCCAGACATATAGTATCCCTGCTCCAGATCCAGACATATTAACACTGCTGCAGGTCCAGACATATAGTATGCCTGCTCCAGATCCAGACATGGACATATAGTATCCCTGCTCCAGATCCAGACATATATTATCCCTGCTCCAGATCCAGACATGGACATAGTGTATCACTGCTCCAGATCCAGACATACAGTAACACTGCTCCAGATCCAGACATATAGTATCACTGCTCCATATCCAGACATGGACATATAGTAACACTGCTCCAGATCCAGACATACAGTAACACTGCTCCAGATCCAGACATATAGTAACACTGCTCCAGATCCAGACATATAGTAACACTGCTCCAGATCCAGACATATAGTATCCCTGCTCCAGATCCAGACATATAGTATCCCTGCTCCAGATCCAGACATAAAGTAACACTGCTCATGATCCAGACATATAGTATCCCTGCTCCAGATCCAGACATATAGTATCCCTGCTCCAGATCCAGACATATAGCAACACTGCTCCAGGTCCAGACATATAGTATGCCTGCTCCAGATCCAGACATGGACTTATAGTATCACTGCTCCATATCCAGACATGGACATATAGTAACACTGCTCCAGATCCAGACATACAGTAACACTGCTCCAGATCCAGACATACAGTAATACTGCTCCAGATCCAGACATATAGTAACACTGCTCCAGATCCAGACATATAGTATCCCTGCTCCAGATCCAGACATACAGTATCCCTGCTCCAGATCCAGACATATAGTATCACTGATCCAAATCCAGACATATAGTAACACTGCTCCAGATCCAGATATACAGTAACACTGCTCCAGATCCAGCCATATAGTATCCCTGCTCCAGATCCAGACATACAGTATCCCTGCTCCAGATCCAGACATATAGTATCACTGATCCAAATCCAGACATATAGTAACACTGCTCCAGATCCAGACATATAGTAACGCTGCTCCAGATCCAGACATACAGTAACACTATTCCAGATCCAGACATGGACATACAGTAACACTGCTCCAGATCCAGACATGGACATATAGTATCACTGCTCCAGATCCAGACATATAGTATCCCTGCTCCAGATCCAGACATATTAACACTGCTCCAGGTCCAGACATATAGTATGCCTGCTCCAGATCCAGACATGGACATATAGTATCACTGCTCCATATCCAGACATGGACATATAGTAACACTGCTCCAGATCCAGACATACAGTAACACTGCTCCAGATCCAGACATATAGTAACACTGCTCCAGATCCAGACATATAGTAACACTACTCCAGATCCAGACATATAGTATCCCTGCTCCAGATCCAGACATATAGTATCCCTGCTCCAGATCCAGACATAAAGTAACACTGCTCATGATCCAGACATATAGTAACCCTGCTCCAGATCCAGACATACAGTAACACTGCTCCAGATCCAGACATATAGTATCCCTGCTCCAGATCCAGACATATAGTATCCCTGCTCCAGATCCAGACATATAGCAACACTGCTCCAGGTCCAGACATATAGTAACACTGCTCCAGATCCAGACATGGACATATAGTAACACTGCTCCAGATCCAGACATATAGTAACACTGCTCCAGATCCAGACATGGACATATAGTAACACTGCTCCAGGTCCAGACATATAGTATCACTGCTCCATATCCAGACATGGACATATAGTAACACTGCTCCAGATCCAGACATACAGTAACACTGCTCCAGATCCAGACATACAGTAATACTGCTCCAGATCCAGACATACAGTAAAACTGCTCCAGATCCAGACATATAGTATCACTGATCGAAATCCAGACATATAGTAACACTGCTCCAGATCCAGATATACAGTAACACTGCTCCAGATCCAGCCATATAGTAACACTGCTCCAGATCCAGACATACAGTAACACTATTCCAGATCCAGACATGGACATACAGTAACACTGCTCCAGATCCAGACATGGACATATAGTATCACTGCTCCACATCCAGACATAAAGTATCACTGCTCCAGATCCAGACATATAGTAACGCTGCTCCAGATCCAGACATATAGTATCCCTGCTCCAGATCCAGGCATACAGTATCACTGCTCCAGATCCAGACATATAGTATCACTGATCCAAATCCAGACATATAGTAACACTGCTCCAGATCCAGATATACAGTAACACTGCTCCAGATCCAGCCATATAGTAACACTGCTCCAGATCCAGATATACAATAACACTGCTCCAGATCCAGACATACAGTAACACTATTCCAGATCCAGACATGGACATACAGTAACACTGCTCCAGATCCAGACATGGACATATAGTATCACTGCTCCAGATCATGACATATAGTATCACTGCTCAAGATCCAGACATATAGTAACGCTGCTCCAGTTCCAGACATACAGTAACACTGCTCCAGATCCAGACATACAGTAATACTGCTCCAGATCCAGACATATAGTATGCCTGCTCCAGATCCAGACATGGACTTATAGTATCACTGCTCCATATCCAGACATGGACATATAGTAACACTGCTCCAGATCCAGACATACAGTAACACTGCTCCAGATCCAGACATACAGTAATACTGCTCCAGATGCAGACATATAGTAACACTGCTCCAGATCCAGACATGTAGTATCCCTGCTCCAGATCCAGACATACAGTATCCCTGCTCCAGATCCAGACATATAGTATCACTGATCCAAATCCAGATATACAATAACACTGCTCCAGATCCAGACATACAGTAATACTGCTCCAGATCCAGACATACAGTATCACTGCTCATGATCCAGACATATAGTATCCCTGCTCCAGATCCAGACATATAGTATCCCTGCTCCAGATCCAGACATGGACATATAGTATCACTGCTCCATATCCAGACATGGACATATAGTAACACTGCTCCAGATCCAGACATACAGTAACACTGCTCCAGATCCAGACATATAGTAACACTGCTCCAGATCCAGACATATAGTAACACTGCTCCAGATCCAGATTTATAGTATCCCTGCTCCAGATCCAGACATATAGTATCCCTGCTCCAGATCCAGACATATAGTATCCCTGCTCCAGATCCAGACATATAGTATCACTGCTCCAGATCCAGACATATAGTATCCCTGCTCCAGATCCAGACATAAAGTATCCCTGCTCCAGATCCAGACATATAGTAACACTGCTCCAGATCCAGACATAAAGTATCCCTGCTCCAGATGCAGACATACAGTATCCCTGCTCCAGATCCAGACATATAGTAACACTGCTCCAGATCCAGACATATTGTAACACTGCTCCAGATCCAGACATGGACATACAGTAACACTGCTCCAGATCCAGACATGGACATATAGTATCACTGCTCCAGATCCAGACATATAGTATCACTGCTCCAGATCCAGACATACAGTAACACTGCTCCAGATCCAGACATATAGTATCCCTGCTCCAGGTCCAGACATATAGTATGCCTGCTCCAGATCCAGACATGGACATATAGTATCACTGCTCCATTTCCAGACATGGACATATAGTATCCCTGCTCCAGATCCAGACATATATTATCCCTGCTCCAGATCCAGACATGGACATAGTGTATCACTGCTCCAGATCCAGACATACAGTAACACTGCTCCAGATCCAGACATATAGTATCCCTGCTCCAGATCCAGACATATTAACACTGCTGCAGGTCCAGACATATAGTATGCCTGCTCCAGATCCAGACATGGACATATAGTATCCCTGCTCCAGATCCAGACATATATTATCCCTGCTCCAGATCCAGACATGGACATAGTGTATCACTGCTCCAGATCCAGACATACAGTAACACTGCTCCAGATCCAGACATATAGTATCACTGCTCCATATCCAGACATGGACATATAGTAACACTGCTCCAGATCCAGACATACAGTAACACTGCTCCAGATCCAGACATATAGTAACACTGCTCCAGATCCAGACATATAGTAACACTGCTCCAGATCCAGACATATAGTATCCCTGCTCCAGATCCAGACATATAGTATCCCTGCTCCAGATCCAGACATAAAGTAACACTGCTCATGATCCAGACATATAGTATCCCTGCTCCAGATCCAGACATATAGTATCCCTGCTCCAGATCCAGACATATAGCAACACTGCTCCAGGTCCAGACATATAGTATGCCTGCTCCAGATCCAGACATGGACTTATAGTATCACTGCTCCATATCCAGACATGGACATATAGTAACACTGCTCCAGATCCAGACATACAGTAACACTGCTCCAGATCCAGACATACAGTAATACTGCTCCAGATCCAGACATATAGTAACACTGCTCCAGATCCAGACATATAGTATCCCTGCTCCAGATCCAGACATACAGTATCCCTGCTCCAGATCCAGACATAAAGTAACACTGCTCATGATCCAGACATATAGTATCCCTGCTCCAGATCCAGACATATAGTATCCCTGCTCCAGATCCAGACATATAGCAACACTGCTCCAGGTCCAGACATATAGTAACACTGCTCCAGATCCAGACATGGACATATAGTAACACTGCTCCAGATCCAGACATATAGTAACACTGCTCCAGATCCAGACATGGACATATAGTAACACTGCTCCAGGTCCAGACATATAGTATCACTGCTCCATATCCAGACATGGACATATAGTAACACTGCTCCAGATCCAGACATACAGTAACACTGCTCCAGATCCAGACATACAGTAATACTGCTCCAGATCCAGACATACAGTAAAACTGCTCCAGATCCAGACATATAGTATCACTGATCGAAATCCAGACATATAGTAACACTGCTCCAGATCCAGATATACAGTAACACTGCTCCAGATCCAGCCATATAGTAACACTGCTCCAGATCCAGACATACAGTAACACTATTCCAGATCCAGACATGGACATACAGTAACACTGCTCCAGATCCAGACATGGACATATAGTATCACTGCTCCACATCCAGACATAAAGTATCACTGCTCCAGATCCAGACATATAGTAACGCTGCTCCAGATCCAGACATATAGTATCCCTGCTCCAGATCCAGGCATACAGTATCACTGCTCCAGATCCAGACATATAGTATCACTGATCCAAATCCAGACATATAGTAACACTGCTCCAGATCCAGATATACAGTAACACTGCTCCAGATCCAGCCATATAGTAACACTGCTCCAGATCCAGATATACAATAACACTGCTCGAGATCCAGACATACAGTAACACTATTCCAGATCCAGACATGGACATACAGTAACACTGCTCCAGATCCAGACATGGACATATAGTATCACTGCTCCAGATCATGACATATAGTATCACTGCTCAAGATCCAGACATATAGTAACGCTGCTCCAGTTCCAGACATACAGTAACACTGCTCCAGATCCAGACATACAGTAATACTGCTCCAGATCCAGACATATAGTATCCCTGCTCCAGATCCAGACATGGACATATAGTATCACTGCTCCATATCCAGACATGGACATATAGTAACACTGCTCCAGATCCAGACATACAGTAACACTGCTCCAGATCCAGACATATAGTAACACTGCTCCAGATCCAGACATATAGTAACACTGCTCCAGATCCAGATATATAGTATCCCTGCTCCAGATCCAGACATATAGTATCCCTGCTCCAGATCCAGACATATAGTATCCCTGCTCCAGATCCAGACATATAGTATCACTGCTCCAGATCCAGACATATAGTATCCCTGCTCCAGATCCAGACATAAAGTATCCCTGCTCCAGATCCAGACATATAGTAACACTGCTCCAGATCCAGACATAAAGTATCCCTGCTCCAGATGCAGACATACAGTATCCCTGCTCCAGATCCAGACATATAGTAACACTGCTCCAGATCCAGACATATTGTAACACTGCTCCAGATCCAGACATGGACATACAGTAACACTGCTCCAGATCCAGACATGGACATATAGTATCACTGCTCCAGATCCAGACATATAGTATCACTGCTCCAGATCCAGACATACAGTAACACTGCTCCAGATCCAGACATATAGTATCCCTGCTCCAGGTCCAGACATATAGTATGCCTGCTCCAGATCCAGACATGGACATATAGTATCACTGCTCCATTTCCAGACATGGACATATAGTATCCCTGCTCCAGATCCAGACATATATTATCCCTGCTCCAGATCCAGACATGGACATAGTGTATCACTGCTCCAGATCCAGACATACAGTAACACTGCTCCAGATCCAGACATATAGTATCCCTGCTCCAGATCCAGACATATTAACACTGCTGCAGGTCCAGACATATAGTATGCCTGCTCCAGATCCAGACATGGACATATAGTATCCCTGCTCCAGATCCAGACATATATTATCCCTGCTCCAGATCCAGACATGGACATAGTGTATCACTGCTCCAGATCCAGACATACAGTAACACTGCTCCAGATCCAGACATATAGTATCACTGCTCCATATCCAGACATGGACATATAGTAACACTGCTCCAGATCCAGACATACAGTAACACTGCTCCAGATCCAGACATATAGTAACACTGCTCCAGATCCAGACATATAGTAACACTGCTCCAGATCCAGACATATAGTATCCCTGCTCCAGATCCAGACATATAGTATCCCTGCTCCAGATCCAGACATAAAGTAACACTGCTCATGATCCAGACATATAGTATCCCTGCTCCAGATCCAGACATATAGTATCCCTGCTCCAGATCCAGACATATAGCAACACTGCTCCAGGTCCAGACATATAGTATGCCTGCTCCAGATCCAGACATGGACTTATAGTATCACTGCTCCATATCCAGACATGGACATATAGTAACACTGCTCCAGATCCAGACATACAGTAACACTGCTCCAGATCCAGACATACAGTAATACTGCTCCAGATCCAGACATATAGTAACACTGCTCCAGATCCAGACATATAGTATCCCTGCTCCAGATCCAGACATACAGTATCCCTGCTCCAGATCCAGACATATAGTATCACTGATCCAAATCCAGACATATAGTAACACTGCTCCAGATCCAGATATACAGTAACACTGCTCCAGATCCAGCCATATAGTAACACTGCTCCAGATCCAGATATACAGTAACACTGCTCCAGATCCAGCCATATAGTATCACTGCTCCAGATCCAGACATACAGTAACACTATTCCAGATCCAGACATGGACATACAGTAACACTGCTCCAGATCCAGACATGGACATATAGTATCACTGCTCCAGATCCAGACATACAGTAACACTGCTCCAGATCCAGACATATAGTAACACTGCTCCAGATCCAGTCATATAGTAACACTGCTCCAGATCCAGACATATAGTAACACTGCTCCAGATCCAGACATATAGTAACACTATTCCAGATCCAGACATGGACATACAGTAACACTGCTCCAGATCCAGACATGGACATATAGTATCACTGCTCCAGATCCAGACATATAGTATCCCTGCTCCAGATCCAGACATATTAACACTGCTCCAGGTCCAGACATATAGTATGCCTGCTCCAGATCCAGACATGGACATATAGTATCACTGCTCCATATCCAGACATGGACATATAGTAACACTGCTCCAGATCCAGACATACAGTAACACTGCTCCAGATCCAGACATATAGTAACACTACTCCAGATCCAGACATATAGTATCCCTGCTCCAGATCCAGACATATAGTATCCCTGCTCCAGATCCAGACATAAAGTAACACTGCTCATGATCCAGACATATAGTATCCCTGCTCCAGATCCAGACATATAGTATCCCTGCTCCAGATCCAGACATATAGCAACACTGCTCCAGGTCCAGACATATAGTATGCCTGCTCCAGATCCAGACATGGACATATAGTATCACTGCTCCATATCCAGACATGGACATATAGTAACACTGCTCCAGATCCAGACATACAGTAACACTGCTCCAGATCCAGACATACAGTAATACTGCTCCAGATCCAGACATACAGTAAAACTGCTCCAGATCCAGACATATAGTATCACTGATCGAAATCCAGACATATAGTAACACTGCTCCAGATCCAGATATACAGTAACACTGCTCCAGATCCAGCCATATAGTAACACTGCTCCAGATCCAGATATACAATAACACTGCTCCAGATCCAGATATACAGTAACACTATTCCAGATCCAGCCATATAGTAACACTGCTCCAGATCCAGATATACAATAACACTGCTCCAGATCCAGACATACAGTAACACTGCTCCAGATCCAGCCATATAGTAACACTGCTCCAGATCCAGATATACAATAACACTGCTCCAGATCCAGACATACAGTAACACTATTCCAGATCCAGACATGGACATACAGTAACACTGCTCCAGATCCAGACATGGACATATAGTATCACTGCTCCACATCCAGACATAAAGTATCACTGCTCCAGATCCAGCCATATAGTAACGCTGCTCCAGATCCAGACATATAGTATCCCTGCTCCAGATCCAGGCATACAGTATCACTGCTCCAGATCCAGACATATAGTATCACTGATCCAAATCCAGACATATAGTAACACTGCTCCAGATCCAGATATACAGTAACACTGCTGCAGATCCAGCCATATAGTAACACTGCTCCAGATCCAGATATACAATAACACTGCTCCAGATCCAGACATACAGTAACACTATTCCAGATCCAGACATGGACATACAGTAACACTGCTCCAGATCCAGACATGGACATATAGTATCACTGCTCCAGATCATGACATATAGTATCACTGCTCAAGATCCAGACATATAGTAACGCTGCTCCAGTTCCAGACATACAGTAACACTGCTCCAGATCCAGACATACAGTAATACTGCTCCAGATCCAGACATATAGTAACACTGCTCCAGATCCAGACATATAGTATCCCTGCTCCAGATCCAGACATACAGTATCCCTGCTCCAGATCCAGACATATAGTATCACTGATCCAAATCCAGACATATAGTAACACTGCTCCAGATCCAGATATACAGTATCCCTGCTCCAGATCCAGACATATAGTATCACTGATCCAAATCCAGACATATAGTAACACTGCTCCAGATCCAGACATACAGTATCCCTGCTCCAGATCCAGACATATAGTATCACTGATCCAAATCCAGACATATAGTAACACTGCTCCAGATCCAGATATACAGTAACACTGCTCCAGATCCAGCCATATAGTAACACTGCTCCAGATCCAGATATACAATAACACTGCTCCAGATCCAGACATATAGTAACACTGCTCCAGATCCAGACATATAGTATCCCTGCTCCATATCCAGACATGGACATATAGTAACACTGCTCCAGATCCAGACATACAGTAACACTGCTCCAGATCCAGACATATAGTAACACTGCTCCAGATCCAGACATATAGTAACACTGCTCCAGATCCAGACATATAGTATCCCTGCTCCAGATCCAGACATATAGTATCCCTGCTCCAGATCCAGACATAAAGTAACACTGCTCATGATCCAGACATATAGTATCCCTGCTCCAGATCCAGACATATAGTATCCCTGCTCCAGATCCAGACATATAGCAACACTGCTCGAGGTCCAGACATATAGTATGCCTGCTCCAGATCCAGACATGGACATATAGTATCACTGCTCCATATCCAGACATGGACATATAGTAACACTGCTCCAGATCCAGACATATAGTATCCCTGCTCCAGATCCAGACATAAAGTAACACTGCTCATGATCCAGAAATATAGTATCCCTGCTCCAGATCCAGACATATAGTATGCCTGCTCCAGATCCAGACATATAGCAACACTGCTCCAGGTCCAGACATATAGTATGCCTGCTCCAGATCCAGACATGGACATATAGTATCACTGCTCCATATCCAGACATGGACATATAGTAACACTGCTCCAGATCCAGACATACAGTAACACTGCTCCAGATCCAGACATACAGTAATACTGCTCCAGATCCAGACATATAGTAACACTGCTCCAGATCCAGACATATAGTATCCCTGCTCCAGATCCAGACATACAGTATCCCTGCTCCAGATCAAGACATATAGTATCACTGATCCAAATCCAGACATATAGTAACACTGCTCCAGATCCAGATATACAGTAACACTGCTCCAGATCCAGCCATATAGTAACACTGCTCCAGATCCAGATATACAATAACACTGCTCCAGATCCAGACATACAGTAACACTATTCCAGATCCAGACATGGACATACAGTAACACTGCTCCAGATCCAGACATGGACATATAGTATCACTGCTCCAGATCCAGACATAAAGTATCACTGCTCCAGATCCAGACATATAGTAACGCTGCTCCAGATCCAGACATATAGTATCCCTGCTCCAGATCCAGGCATACAGTATCACTGCTCCAGATCCAGACATATAGTATCACTGATCCAAATCCAGACATATAGTAACACTGCTCCAGATCCAGATATACAGTAACACTGCTCCAGATCCAGCCATATAGTAACACTGCTCCAGATCCAGATATACAGTAACACTGCTCCAGATCCAGACATATAGTAACGCTGCTCCAGATCCAGACATACAGTAACACTATTCCAGATCCAGACATGGACATACAGTAACACTGCTCCAGATCCAGACATGGACATATAGTATCACTGCTCCAGATCCAGACATATAGTATCACTGCTCCAGATCCAGACATATAGTAACGCTGCTCCAGTTCCAGACATACAGTAACGTAACACTGCTCCAGATCCAGACATGGACATATAGTAACACTGCTCCAGATCCAGACATATAGTATCACTTCTCCAGATCCAAACATATAGTATCACTGCTCCAGATCCAGACATGGACATATAGTATCACTGCTCCAGATCCAGACATATAGTATCACTTCTCCAGATCCAGACATATAGTAACGCTGCTCCAGTTCCAGACATACAGTAACACTGCTCCAGATCCAGACATGGACATATATTAACACTGCTCCAGATCCAGACATATAGTATCACTTCTCCAGATCCAAACATATAGTATCACTGCTACAGATTCAGAAATGGACATATAGTATCACTGCTCCAGATCCAGTCATATAGAATCACTGCTCCAGATCCAGACATACAGTATCACTGCTCCAGACATACAGTAACACTGCTCCAGATCCAGACATACAGTAACACTGCTCCAGATCCAGACATATAGTAACACTGCTCCAGATCCAGACATATAGTAATACTGCTCCAGATCCAGATATATAGTATCCCTGCTCCAGATCCAGACATATAGTATCCCTGCTCCAGATCCAGACATATAGTAACACTGCTCCAGATCCAGACATATAGTAACACTGCTCCAGATCCAGACATAAAGTATCCCTGCTCCAGATGGAGACATAGAGTATCCCTGCTCCAGATCCAGACATATAGTAACACTGCTCCAGATCCAGACATATTGTAACACTGCTCCAGATCCAGACATGGACATACAGTAACACTGCTCCAGATCCAGACATGGACATATAGTATCACTGCTCCAGATCCAGACATATAGTATCACTGCTCCAGATCCAGACATACAGTAACACTGCTCCAGATCCAGACATATAGTATCCCTGCTCCAGATCCAGACATATAGTATCCCTGCTCCAGATCCAGACATATTAACACTGCTCCAGGTCCAGACATATAGTATGCCTGCTCCAGATCCAGACATGGACATATAGTATCACTGCTCCATATCCAGACATGGACATATAGTAACACTGCTCCAGATCCGGACATACAGTAACACTGCTCGAGATCCAGACATATAGTAACACTGCTCCAGATCAAGACATATAGTATCCCTGCTCCAAATCCTGACATATAGTATCCCTGCTCCAGATCCAGACATACAGTATCCCTGCTCCAGATCCAGACATATAGTATCCCTGCTCCAGATCCAGACATATAGTATCCCTGCTCCAGATCCAATCAAATTGTATCCCTGCTCCAGATCCAGACATATAGTATCCCTGCTCCAGATCCAGACATATAGTAACACTGCTCCAGGTCCAGACATATAGTATGCCTGCTCCAGATCCAGACATGGACATATAGTATCACTGCTCCATTTCCAGACATGGACATATAGTATCCCTGCTCCAGATCCAGACATATATTATCCCTGCTCCAGATCCAGACATGGACATAGTGTATCACTGCTCCAGATCCAGACATACAGTAACACTGCTCCAGATCCAGACATATAGTATCCCTGCTCCAGATCCAGACATATAGTATCCCTGCTCCAGATCCAATCAAATTGTATCCCTGCTCCAGATCCAGACATATAGTATCCCTGCTCCAGATCCAGACATATAGTAACACTGCTCCAGATCCAGACATACAGTTACACTGCTCCATATCCAGACATATAGTCACCCTATTCCAGATCCAGACATACAGTAACACTGCTCCAGATCCAGACATATAGTATCCCTGCTCCAGATCCAGACATATAGTATCCCTGCTCCAGATCCAATCAAATTGTATCCCTGCTCCAGATCCAGACATATAGTATCCCTGCTCCAGATCCAGACATATAGTAACACTGCTCCAGATCCAGACATACAGTTACACTGCTCCATATCCAGACATATAGTCACCCTATTCCAGATCCAGACATATAGTATCAATGCTCCAGATCCAGACATATAGTACCACTGCTCCAGATCCAGACATACAGTAACACTATTCCAGATCCAGACATGGACCTATAGTAACACTGCTCTAGACCCAGACATACAGTAACACTGCTCCAGATCCAAACATATAGTATCCCTGCTCCAGATCCAGACATATAGTAACACTGCTCCAGATCCAGATATACAGTAACACTGCTCCAGATCCAGCCATATAGTAACACTGCTCCAGATCCAGATATACAGTAACACTGCTCCAGATCCAGACATATAGTAACGCTGCTCCAGATCCAGACATACAGTAACACTATTCCAGATCCAGACATGGACATACAGTAACACTGCTCCAGATCCAGACATGGACATATAGTATCACTGCTCCAGATCCAGACATATAGTATCACTGCTCCAGATCCAGACATATAGTAACGCTGCTCCAGTTCCAGACATACAGTAACGTAACACTGCTCCAGATCCAGACATGGACATATAGTAACACTGCTCCAGATCCAGACATATAGTATCACTTCTCCAGATCCAAACATATAGTATCACTGCTCCAGATCCAGACATGGACATATAGTATCACTGCTCCAGATCCAGACATATAGTATCACTGCTCCAGATCCAGACATATAGTAACGCTGCTCCAGTTCCAGACATACAGTAACACTGCTCCAGATCCAGACATGGACATATATTAACACTGCTCCAGATCCAGACATATAGTATCACTTCTCCAGATCCAAACATATAGTATCACTGCTACAGATTCAGAAATGGACATATAGTATCACTGCTCCAGATCCAGTCATATAGAATCACTGCTCCAGATCCAGACATACAGTATCACTGCTCCAGACATACAGTAACACTGCTCCAGATCCAGACATACAGTAACACTGCTCCAGATCCAGACATATAGTAACACTGCTCCAGATCCAGACATATAGTAATACTGCTCCAGATCCAGATATATAGTATCCCTGCTCCAGATCCAGACATATAGTATCCCTGCTCCAGATCCAGACATATAGTAACACTGCTCCAGATCCAGACATATAGTAACACTGCTCCAGATCCAGACATAAAGTATCCCTGCTCCAGATGGAGACATAGAGTATCCCTGCTCCAGATCCAGACATATAGTAACACTGCTCCAGATCCAGACATATTGTAACACTGCTCCAGATCCAGACATGGACATACAGTAACACTGCTCCAGATCCAGACATGGACATATAGTATCACTGCTCCAGATCCAGACATATAGTATCACTGCTCCAGATCCAGACATACAGTAACACTGCTCCAGATCCAGACATATAGTATCACTGCTCCAGATCCAGACATATAGTATCCCTGCTCCAGATCCAGACATATTAACACTGCTCCAGGTCCAGACATATAGTATGCCTGCTCCAGATCCAGACATGGACATATAGTATCACTGCTCCATATCCAGACATGGACATATAGTAACACTGCTCCAGATCCGGACATACAGTAACACTGCTCGAGATCCAGACATATAGTAACACTGCTCCAGATCAAGACATATAGTATCCCTGCTCCAAATCCTGACATATAGTATCCCTGCTCCAGATCCAGACATACAGTATCCCTGCTCCAGATCCAGACATATAGTTTCCCTGCTCCAGATCCAGACATATAGTATCCCTGCTCCAGATCCAATCAAATTGTATCCCTGCTCCAGATCCAGACATATAGTATCCCTGCTCCAGATCCAGACATATAGTAACACTGCTCCAGGTCCAGACATATAGTATGCCTGCTCCAGATCCAGACATGGACATATAGTATCACTGCTCCATTTCCAGACATGGACATATAGTATCCCTGCTCCAGATCCAGACATATATTATCCCTGCTCCAGATCCAGACATGGACATAGTGTATCACTGCTCCAGATCCAGACATACAGTAACACTGCTCCAGATCCAGACATATAGTATTCCTGCTCCAGATCCAGACATATAGTATCCCTGCTCCAGATCCAATCAAATTGTATCCCTGCTCCAGATCCAGACATATAGTATCCCTGCTCCAGATCCAGACATATAGTAACACTGCTCCAGATCCAGACATACAGTTACACTGCTCCATATCCAGACATATAGTCACCCTATTCCAGATCCAGACATACAGTAACACTGCTCCAGATCCAGACATATAGTATCCCTGCTCCAGATCCAGACATATAGTATCCCTGCTCCAGATCCAATCAAATTGTATCCCTGCTCCAGATCCAGACATATAGTATCCCTGCTCCAGATCCAGACATATAGTAACACTGCTCCAGATCCAGACATACAGTTACACTGCTCCATATCCAGACATATAGTCACCCTATTCCAGATCCAGACATATAGTATCAATGCTCCAGATCCAGACATATAGTACCACTGCTCCAGATCCAGACATACAGTAACACTATTCCAGATCCAGACATGGACCTATAGTAACACTGCTCTAGACCCAGACATACAGTAACACTGCTCCAGATCCAAACATATAGTATCCCTGCTCCAGATCCAGACATATAGTAACGCTGCTCCAGTTACAGACATACAGTAACACTGCTCCAGATCCAGACATGGACATATAGTAACACTGAACCAGATCCAGTCATATAGTATCACTGCTCCAGATCCAAACATATAGTATCACTGCTCCAGATCCAGACGTGGACATATAGTATCACTGCTCCAGATCCAGTCATATAGTATCACTGCTCCAGATCCAGACATACAGTATCACTGCTCCAGATCCAGACATACAGTAACACTGCTCCAGATCCAGATATACACTAACACTGCTCCAGATCCAGACATATAGTAACACTGCTCCAGATCCAGACATAAAGTAACACTGCTCCAGATCCAGACATATAGTATCCCTGCTCCAGATCCAGACATATAGTATCCCTGCTCCAGATCCAGACATACAGTAACACTGCTCCAGATCCAAACATATAGTATCCCTGCTCCAGATCCAGACATATAGTATCCCTGCTCCAGATCCAGACATGGACATATAGTATCACTGCTCCATATCCAGACATGGACATATAGTAGCACTGCTCCAGATCCAGACATATAGTATCCCTGCTCCAGATCCAGACATATAGTATCCCTGCTCCAGATCCAGACATACAGTAACACTGCTCTAGATCCAGACATATAGTAACACTGCTCCAGATCCAGACATATAGTAACACTGCTCCAGATCCAGTCATATAGTATCACTGCTCCAGATCCAGACATACAGTATCACTGCTCCAGATCCAGATATACAGTAACACTGCTCCAGATCCAGATATACACTAACACTGCTCCAGATCCAGACATATAGTAACACTGCTCCAGATCCAGTCATATAGTATCACTGCTCCAGATCCAGACATACAGTAACACTGCTCCAGATCCAGACATATAGTAACACTGCTCCAGACCCAGACATACAGTAACACTGCTCCAGATCCAGACATATAGTAACACTGCTCCAGATCCAGACATGGACATATAGTATCACTGCTCCAGGTCCAGGCATACAGTAACACTGCTCCAGATCCAGACATATAGTAACACTGCTCCAGATCCAGACATATAGTATCCCTGCTCCAGATCCAGCCATATAGTAACACTGCTCCAGATCCAGATATACAATAACACTGCTCCAGATCCAGACATACAGTAACACTATTCCAGATCCAGACATGGACCTATAGTAACACTGCTCCAGACCCAGACATACAGTAACACTGCTCCAGATCCAGACATATAGTATCACTGCTCCAGATCCAGACATATAGTATCACTGCTCCAGATCCAGACATATAGTAACGCTGCTCCAGTTCCAGACATACAGTAACACTGCTCCAGATCCAGACATGGACATATAGTAACACTGAACCAGATCCAGTCATATAGTATCACTGCTCCAGATCCAGACATACAGTATCACTGCTCCAGATCCAGACATATAGTAACACTGCTCCAGATCCAGATATACACTAACACTGCTCCAGATCCAGACATATAGTAACACTGCTCCAGATCCAGACATATAGTAACACTGCTCCAGATCCAGACATATAGTATCCCTGCTCCAGATCCAGACATATAGTATCCCTGCTCCAGATCCAGACATACAGTAACACTGCTCCAGATCCAGACATGGACATATAGTATCCCTGCTCCAGATCCAGACATATAGTAACACTGCTCCAGATCCAGACATATAGTAACACTGCTCCAGATCCAGACATATAGTATCCCTGCTCCAGATCCAGACATGGACATATAGTATCACTGCTCCATATCCAGACATGGACATATAGTAACACTGCTCCAGATCCAGACATATAGTATCCCTGCTCCAGATCCAGACATATAGTATCCCTGCTCCAGATCCAGACATATAGTATCCCTGCTCCAGATCCAGACATACAGTAACACTGCTCCAGATCCAAACATATAGTATCCCTGCTCCAGATCCAGACATATAGTATCCCTGCTCCAGATCCAGACATGGACATATAGTATCACTGCTCCATATCCAGACATGGACATATAGTAACACTGCTCCAGATCCAGACATATAGTATCCCTGCTCCAGATCCAGACATATAGTATCCCTGCTCCAGATCCAGACATACAGTAACACTGCTCCAGATCCAGACATATAGTATCACTGCTCCATATCCAGACATGGACATATAGTAACACTGCTCCAGATCCAGACATATAGTATCCCTGCTCCAGATCCAGACATATAGTATCCCTGCTCCAGATCCAGACATACAGTACCACTGCTCCAGATCCAGACATACAGTAACACTATTCCAGATCCAGACATGGACATATAGTAACACTGCTCCAAATCCAGACATATAGTATCACTGCTCCAGATCCAGACATATAGTATCACTGCTCCAGGTCCAGACATATAGTAAGCCTGCTCCAGATCCAGACATGGACATATAGTATCACTGCTCCAGATCCAGACATATAGTATCACTGCTCCAGATCCAGACATATAGTAACACTGCTCCAGGTCCAGACATACAGTAACACTATTCCAGATCCAGACATGGACATATAGTATCACTGCTCCAGATCCAGACATATAGTATCACTGCTCCAGATCCAGACGTATAGTATCACTGATCCAGATCCAGACATATAGTAACACTGCTCCAGGTCCAGACATATAGTAACACTGCTCCAGATCCAGACATGGACAAATAGTATCACTGCTCCAGATCCAGACGTATAGTATCACTGATCCAGATCCAGACATATAGTAACACTGCTCCAGGTCCAGACATATAGTACCACTGCTCCAGATCCAGACGTATAGTATCACTGATCCAGATCCAGACATATAGTATCCCTGCTCCAGATCCAGGCATACAGTAACACTGCTCCAGATCCAGACATATAGTAACACTGCTCCAGATCCAGACATATAGTAACACTGCTCCAGATCCAGACATATAGTAACACTGCTCCAGATCCAGGCATGGACATACAGTAACACTGCTCCAGATCCAGACATGGACATATAGTATCACTGCTCCAGATCCAGACATATTGTATCACTGATCCAGATCCAGACATACAGTAACACTGCTCCAGATCCAGTCATATAGTATCACTGCTCCAGATCCAGACATATAGTATCACTGCTCCAGATCCAGACATATAGTATCACTGCTCCAGATCCAGACATATAGTAACACTGCTCCAGATCCAGGCATGGACATACAGTAACACTGCTCCAGATCCAGACATGGACATATAGTATCACTGCTCCAGATCCAGACATATTGTATCACTGATCCAGATCCAGACATATAGTAACACTGCTCCAGATCCAGGCATGGACATACAGTAACACTGCTCCAGATCCAGACATGGACATATAGTATCACTGCTCCAGATCCAGACATATTGTATCACTGATCCAGATCCAGACATACAGTAACACTGCTCCAGATCCAGTCATATAGTATCACTGCTCCAGATCCAGACATATAGTATCACTGCTCCAGATCCAGACATATAGTATCACTGCTCCAGATCCAGACATATAGTATCACTGCTCCAGGTCCAGACATATAGCATCCCTGCTCCAGATCCAGACATATAGTAACACTGCTCCAGATCCAGACATATAGTTTCACTGCTCCAGGTCCAGACATATAGCATCCCTGCTCCAGATCCAGACATGGACATATAGTAACACTGCTCCAGATCCAGACATATAGCATCCCTGCTCCAGATCCAGACATATAGCATCCCTGCTCCAGATCCAGACATGGACATATAGTAACAACAGCTGTATGTTTTTGTATATTTTACTTTTCTGTCCCAATCATCTCATATTGCATATCTCGTTTATATGCATCGTCACTGCTTTCTACACACATGCAGCGATGCAATGTTTTTTGCAGCAGTATTTGCATCTTTACCATTTTCTAATTTCTACTAACCATCTCCTGCATCTCTGTGTGTCTTTTATCGGAAAACAATGACATTTGGTCCCTTCTTCCCTTGATTTTGTGTCTTAAGTGCAAACTCCACTGAACTTTTTATAATGTATGAAATCACTCTGGAGTTGATTGATTTGGGGTTAACTTATCATTGAATGTCTTTATTACACTACTATGTGGCCTCCACCTTGTTGAAGGATACTGGGTCAACTTTGATACTTCACAATATGTTATAGTGCATATTAATACATCTGAATTGTCCGGGAAAAACTTGATTGCTAAATATTATACCAAGTTATTCAATGAAGCCATCTCAGAGTTGTTTTTTATAGCTAGCTATATCCACTCTGTGTCAGAGAAACACAGAAACGACTTTCATCTGTGATTGCGGTCATGGCACTAATGTCTTCTGATCAGAGAGCTCCATGTGAGAAATTTAAGTCTGAGAATTTATATGAAACATATAGCCACTATAGACCTTTGAGATCTATATTTGATACTACAATAGTGTCAGATATCTCTCTGTTTAATGGCTCAGCTCTATGATAATTCATTTGATTAGAACAACTCTCTCAGGACAGTTAGTACTTTAGTAGGACACAAAGAAACGGACATGCTGGGCTAAAAATACTAGAGGAAAATAGTGTTTTTAAGAAATGATATGTCAGATAACCCTAAGAAATGATATGTCAGATAACCCTAAGAAATGTTATGTCAGATAACCCTAAGAAATGATATGTCAGATAACCCTAAGAAAAGATGTCAGATAACCCTAAGAAATGATATGAAAGATAACCCTAAGAGGTTATTGGTCTGTTGAAACATTCTAAAAGCTTGTTTGCCCCTTACCATTCTAGAGTATACAACATTCGTACAAAATGCAATATTGTCACTGATTTATTTGCATTAAACAACAGACCATGAATGTTCACTATTTCTCTGCATCTTCCTCCATCACATTGCGAGGAAGGCATGTGCATGGCAGGTGGTGCATGGCAGGTGGTGCATGGCTAGAGGTGCATGACAGGTGCAAGGTTGGTGGTGCATGGCAGGTACAAGGCTTTTGGTGCATGGCTAGAGGTGCATGGCAGGTACAAGGTTGGTGGTGCGTGGCTAGAGGTGCATGGCAGGTACATGGCTGCAGGGGCACAGCTGCAGGTGCATGGCTGGAGGTATATGGCTGGAGGTGCATGGCTGGAGGTATATGGCTGCAGGGGAATGGCTGCAGGTGCACGGCTGCAGGGGAATGGCTGCAGGTGCACGGCTGCAGGGGAATGGCTGCAGGTACACGGCTGCAGGGGAATGGCTGCAGGTGCACGGCTGCAGGGGAATGGCTGCAGGTGCACGGCTTCAGGGGAATGGCTGCAGGTGCATGGCTACCCTCCACATGTTATAGCTAGGATAATTTCCTGTTGATTAATGCAGATGCTTGGCTCTCAAAGGCTTAACATAAGCGTTTGATGTCACAGTCGTACTTTTCCTCTCTGCGGGATACCTCTCAGTAAATACAGAAGTAACTTATCGTAAGCCTGGGGATTTCTTTCTGTATTTGTTACAGTAGTGTCTGATAACCCGATAACCTGGTCACCATAGCTACACCCGTAGCACGCGCTCCAGCAGGTATATTTCAATGGTCATCCCCAAAGCCAACACTTCCTTTGGCAGCCTTTCCTTCCAGTTCTCTGCTGCCAGTGACTGGAACAAATTTCAAAAATCTCTGAAGCTGTAGTCTTAACTTGCAGACTTGTTTTCGAGTTGCTGTGCATTTTGTTGCCAACCTGTTTTGCTACCTGACAAATTTACGGTTTTTACTTTTTTTGTTTTTTTTCCCTCAACTTTTTCACTCCGGACGCTTTATCTGGACACGATTCGTCAGGACCTCCAACAGCCGAAGCTAAGTAGTAACATTAACATGATGCCTTCTAATTGCAGTCGCTGTACTCGCCTTACGGCGAGGATAGCTGTGCTACAAGCCCAGCTTCAGACGCAATCGTAAGGGTAATTTCAGTGTAGGAAAGGATGAAACAGCGTCTGTGCCACCAGTAAGTACAGATAGTAGTATAAATCCCCTGGCACAGTCCCCGCAGCCGGACAACTTTCTCACGGTTTCTGGAAGGAAATGCTGTAGGAACGCTCAACCGGTGTCGCTCATTCAGCCGACAGAAACTTTCAACCGGTTTTCCCCATTAAGCAGCGGGTCGGAGTCAGAGGCCGAGTCTTCTCTGGTCTCTACTCCTCCCGTTATGGGGTCTGAGACGCCGAAGCTTCCCACCATTAGCTCTGACAAATTGAAAACTCTAGTCATTGGCGACTCCATTACCCGCAGTATTAGACTTAAAACGAATCATCCACCGATCATACACTGTTTACCGGGGGGCAGGGCTACCGACGTTAAGGCTAATCTGAAGATGGTGCTGGCTAAAGCTAAAACTGGCGAGTGTAGAGAGTATAGAGATATTGTTATCCACGTCGGCACCAACGATGTTAGGACGTGTTAGGAGATCACCAACATAGCTTCTGCGTGTAAATCAGCTAGAAAGATGTGTCGGCATCGAGTAATTGTCTCTGGCTCCCTCCCAGTTAGGGGGAGTGATGAGCTCTACAGCAGAGTCTCACAACTCAATCGCTGGTTGAAAACTGTTTTCTGCCCCTCCCAAAAGATAGAATTTGTAGATAATTGGCCCTCTTTCTGGGACTCACCCACAAACAGGACCAAGCCTGACCTGCTGAGGAGTGACGGACTCCATCCTAGCTGGAGGGGTGCTCTCATTTTATCTACCAACATAAACAGGGCTCTAACTCCTCTAGCTCCACAATGAAATAGGGTGCAGGCCAGGCAGCAGGCTGTTAGCCAGCCTGCCAGCATAGTGGAGTCTGCCACTAGCACAGTCAGTGTAGTCAGCTCAGCTATCACCATTGAGACCGTGTCTGTGCCTCGACCTAGGTTAGGCAAAACTAAACATGGCGGTGTTCGCCTTAACAATCTCACTAGGATAAAGACCACCTCCATTCCTGTCATTATTGAAAGAGATCATGATACCTCACATCTCAAAATAGGGCTACTTAATGTTAGATCCCTTACTTCAAAGGCAATTATAGTCAATGAACTAATCACTGATCATAATCTTGATGTGATTGGCCTGACTGAAACATGGCTTAAGCCTGATGAATTTACTGTGTTAAATGAGGCCTCACCTCCTGGCTACACTAGTGACCATATCCCCCGTGCATCCCGCAAAGGCGGAGGTGTTGCTAACATTTACGATAGCAAATTTCAATTTACAAAAAAAAAATGACGTTTTCGTCTTTTGAGCTTCTAGTCATGAAATCTATGCAGCCTACTCAATCACTTTTTATAGCTACTGTTTACAGGCCTCCTGGGCCATATACAGCGTTCCTCACTGAGTTCCCTGAATTCCTATCGGACCTTGTAGTCATAGCAGATAATATTCTAATCTTTGGTGACTTTAATATTCACATGGAAAAGTCCACAGACCCACTCCAAAAGGCTTTCGGAGCCATCATCAACTCAGTGGGTTTTGTCCAACATGTCTCTGGACCCACTCACTGTCACAGTCATACGCTGGACCTAGTTTTGTCCCATGGAATAAATGTTGTGGATCTTAATGTTTTTCCTCATAATCCTGGACTATCGGACCACCATTTTATTACGTTTGCATTTGCAACAAATAATCTGCTCAGACCCCAACCAAGGAACATCAAAAGTCGTGCTATAAATTCACAGACAACACAAAGATTCCTTGATGTCCTTCCAGATTCCCTCTGTCTACCCAAGGACGCCAGAGGACAAAAATCAGTTAACCACCTAACTGAGAAACTCAATTTAACCTTGTGCAATACCCTAGATGCAGTTGCACCCCTAAAAACTAAAAACATTTCTCATAAGAAACTAGCTCCCTGGTACACAGAAAATACCCGAGCTCTGAAGCAAGCTTCCAGAAAATTGGAACGGAAATGGCGCCACACCAAACTGGAAGTCTTCCGACTAGCTTGGAAAGACAGTACTGTGCAGTACCGAAGAGCCCTGATCATCCTATTTTTCTAACTTAATTGAGGAAAATAAGAACAATCCGAAATTCCTTTTTGATACTGTCGCAAAGCTAACTAAAAAGCAGCATTCCCCAAGAGAGGATGACTTTTACTTTAGCAGTGATAAATTCATGAACTTCTTTGAGGAAAAGATTATGATTATTAGAAAGCAAATTACGGACTCCTCTTTAAATCTGCGTATTCCTTCAAAGCTCAGTTGTCCTGAGTCTGCACAACTCTGCCAGGACCTAGGATCAAGAGAGACGCTCAAGTGTTTTAGTACTATATCTCTTGACACAATGATGAAAATAATCATGGCCTCTAAACCTTCAAGCTGCATACTGGACCCTATTCCAACTAAACTACTGAAAGAGCTGCTTCCTGTGCTTGGCCCTCCTATGTTGAACATAATAAACGGCTCTCTATCCACCGGATGTGTACCAAACTCACTAAAAGTGGCAGTAATAAAGCCTCTCTTGAAAAAGCCAAACCTTGACCCAGAAAATATAAAAAACTATCGGCCTATATCGAATCTTCCATTCCTCTCAAAAATTTTAGAAAAGGCTGTTGCGCAGCAACTCACTGCTTTCCTGAAGACAAACAATGTATACAAAATGCTTCAGTCTGGTTTTAGACCCCATCATAGCATTGAGACGGCACTTGTGAAGGTGGTAAATGAAATTTTAATGGCATCGGACCGAGGCTCTGCATCTGTCCTCGTGCTCCTAGACCTTAGTGCTGCTTTTGATACCATCGATCACCACATTCTTTTGGACAGATTGGAAACCCAAATTGGTCTACACGGACAAGTTCTGGCCTGGTTTAGATCTTATCTGTCGGAAAGATATCAGTTTGTCTCTGTGAATGGTTTGTCCTCTGACAAATCAACTGTAAATTTCGATGTTCCTCAAGGTTCCATTTTAGGACCACTATTGTTTTCACTATATATTTTACCTCTTGGGGATGTTATTCGAAAACATAACTTAACTTTCACTGCTATGCGGATGACACACAGCTGTACATTTCAATGAAACATGGTGAAGCCCCAAAATTGCCCTTGCTAGAAGCATGTGTTTCAGACATAAGGAAGTGGATGGCTGGAAACTTTCTACTTTTAAACTCGGACAAAACATAGATGCTTGTTCTAGGTCCCAAGAAACAAAGAGATCTTCTGTTGAATCTGACAATTAATCTTAATGGTTGTACAGTCATCTCAAATAAAACTGTGAAGGACCTCGGCGTTACTCTGGACCCTGATCTCTCTTTTGAAGAACATATCAAGACCATTTCAAGGACAGCTTTTTTCCATCTACGTAACATTGCAAAAATCAGAAACTTTCTGTCCAAGAATGACGCTGAAAAATGTATCCATGCTTTTGTCACTTCTAGGTTAGACTACTGCAATGCTCTACTTTCCGGCTACCCGGATAAAGCACTAAATAAACTTCAGTTAGTGCTAAATACGGCTGCTAGAATCCTGACTAGAACCAAAAAATGTGATCATATTACTCCAGTGCTAGCCTCTCTACAGTGGCTTCCTGTCAAAGCAAGGGCTGATTTCAAGGTTTTACTGCTAACCTACAAAGCATTACATGGGCTTGCTCCTACCTATCTCTCTGATTTGGTCCTGCCGTACATACCTACACGTACGCTACGGTCACAAGACGCAGGCCTCCTAATTGTCCCTAGAATTTCTAAGCAAACAGCTGGAGGCAGGGCTTTCTCCTATAGAGCTCCATTTTTATGGAACGGTCTGCCTACCCATGTCAGAGACGCAAACTCGGTCTCAACCGTTACGTCTTTACTGAAGACTCATCTCTTCAGTGGGTCATATGATTGAGTGTAGTCTGGCCCAGGATTGGGAAGGTGAACGGAAAGGCTCTGGAGCAACGAACCGCCCTTGCTGTCTCTGCCTGGCCGGTTCCCCTCTTTCCACTGGGATTCTCTGCCTCTAACCCTATTACAGGGGCTGAGTCACTGGCTTACTGGGGCTCTCTCATGCCGTCCCTGAGTGGGTTGATTCACTGATGTTCTCATCCTGTCTGGGTTGGCGCCCCCCCCCCCCCCCCCCCTCCCCTTGGGTTGTGCCGTGGCGGAGGTCTTTGTGGGCTATACTTAGCCTTGTCTCAGGATGGTAAGTTGGTGGTTGAAGATATCCCTCTAGTGGTGTGGGGGCTGTGCTTTGGCAAAGTGGGTGGGGTTATATCCTTCCTGTTTGGCCCTGTCCGGGGGTGTCCTCGGATGGGGCCACAGTGTCTCCTGACCCCTCCTGTCTCAGCCTCCAGTATTTATGCTGCAGTAGTTTATGTGTCGGGGGGCTAGGGTCAGTTTGTTATATCTGGAGTACTTCTCCTGTCCTATTCGGTGTCCTGTGTGAATCTAAGTGTGCGTTCTCTAATTCTCTCCTTCTCTCTTTCTTTCTCTCTCTCGGAGGACCTGAGCCCTAGGACCATGCGCCAGGACTACCTGACATGATGACTCCTTGTTGTGTCCAGTCCACCTGGCCGTGCTGCTGCTCCAGTTTCAACTGACCTGAGCCCTAGGACCATGCCCCAGGACTACCTGACATGATGACTCCTTGCTGTCCCCAGTCCACCTGACAGTGCTGCTGCTCCAGTTTCAACTGTTCTGCCTTATTATTATTCGACCATGCTGGTCATTTATGAACATTTGAACATCTTGGCCATGTTCTGTTATAATCTCCACCCGGCACAGCCAGAAGAGGACTGGCCACCCCACATAGCCTGGTTCCTCTCTAGGTTTCTTCCTAGGTTTTGGCCTTTCTAGGGAGTTTTTCCTAGCCACCGTGCTTCTACACCTGCATTGCTTGCTGTTTGGGGTTTTAGGCTGGGTTTCTGTACAGCACTTTGAGATATCAGCTGGTGTACGAAGGGCTATATAAATAAATGTGATTTGATTTGATTTGATTTATATCTCCCATTCTAACTTTAAGCATCCACTGTCAGAGCAGCTAACCGATCACTGTACCTGTATATAGCCCATCTGTAAATAGCCCACCTGACTACCTCATCCCCATATTATTACTTACCCTCTTGCTCTTTTGCAACCCAGTATCTCTACTTGCACATCATCATCTGCACATCCATCACTCCAGTATTAATGCTACATTTAAATTATTTCACCTCTAAGGCCTATTTATTGTCTTACCCCCATACTCTTCTACATTTGCACACACTGTACATAGATTTTTTTAATTTTGTAATTTAATTTTGTGTTATTGACTATGTTTGTTTATGTGTAACTCTGTGTTGTAGTTTTTTTCGCATTGCTTTGCTTTATCTTGGCCAGGACGCAGTTGTAAATAAGAACTTGTTCTCAACTGGCCTACCTGGTTAAAAAAATAAAGCTGAAATAAATAAATAAAATCTTTAAAAACCCAGGTAGTGGGGAGCGATAAACAATCAAAGCAGAGCTTCAGAGGAAATGATCGGTTCTGTATCCACTCTGAGATGGGCCATTATTAACACTGGCCTGCTCGGACAACACTATTCACTGGGAGGTAATTGCAGATTCAGATCTCTGAGAGAGAGGCTGACTGGGAAAGTGGGGGTTTGTGTGTGTGTGTGTGCGTGTTTGTGTCTCTGAGGGAGTGTGTGCGTGTTTGTGTCTCTGAGGGAGTGTGTGTGTGTGTGTGTGTGTGTGTGTGTGTGTGTGTGTGTGTGTGTGTGTGTACGTGTGTGTTTGTGTGTGTGTGTGACTTGGAGTAAATGCCACAACTCTTTAATGATTGTCTCCTCTAGTTCTCCTCTATGGCGTGGTAGATGGTAGATGAGTATCGCTGCGTGTGTCATGGGAACAGGGGAGAGGAGGAGAGGAAGAGGAGAGAAGGAGAAGAGGAGAGGGAGAGGAAAAGGAGGAGGAGAGGGAGAGGAGAGAAGGAGGAGAGGAGAGGGAGAGGGAGAGGGAGAGGATGAGGAGGAGAGGGAGAGAAGGAGGAGAGGAGGAGGAGAGAAGGATAGGGAGAGGAGGAGGAGGAGGATGGGAGAGGAGGAGGAGGATAGGAGAGGGAGAGGAGGAGGAGAGAAGGAGGATGAAGATGAGGAAAGAAGAGGGAGAGGAGAGAAGGAGGAGTAGAGGAGATGGAGAGGAGGAGAGGAGAGCGATTTGTAACTGGAGGAGACCAGAGGAGAACCAGCCAGATAAGAACTGACAGGCCCCTAATTGATGGCAGCAGAATTCCCGTGACAGAAGCCTGGGAAAAGTCACATTGGAGGAACATAATTGGAGTGATTGGAATCTTAACAGGAATCAGTGGATAATCTCTGCTAATGTGGAGCTACACAAAAGACAGTCTCCTATTACCACACCAAACACTGCAACACAGCATTACACCAGAAACACCTACTACTACAACACAGCATTACACCAGAAACACCTACTAATACAACACAGCATTACACCAGAAACACCTACCACTACAACACAGCATTACACCAGAAACACCTACTACTACAACACAGCATTACACCAGAAACACCTACCACTACAACACAGCATTACACCAGAAACACCTACTACTACAACACAGCATTGTACCAGAAACACCTACAGCATTACACCAGAAACACCTACCACTACAACACAGCATTACACCAGAAACACCTACCACTACAACACAGCATTACACCAGAAACGCCAAAGCATTACACCAGAAACACCTACTACTACAACACAGCATTACACCAGAAACACCTACAACACAGCATTACACTAGAAACACCTACTACTACAACACAGCATTACACCAGAAACACCTACCACAACAACACAGCATTACACTAGAAACACCTACTACTACTACAACACAGCCTTACACCAGAAACACCTACTACAACAACATAGCATTACACCAGAAACACCTACTACTACAACACAGCATTGTACCAGAAACACCTACTACTACAACACAGCATTGTACCAGAAACACCTACAGCATTACACCAGAAACACCTACTACTACAACACAGCATTGTACCAGAAACACCTACAGCATTACACCAGAAACACCTACCACTACAACACAGCATTGTACCAGAAACACCTACAGCATTACACCAGAAACACCTACCACTCAACACAGCATTACACCAGAAACGCCTACAGCATTACACCAGAAACATCTACTACTACAACACAGTGTCACCCCAAGATACATCTAGCACAACAACACAGTGTCACCCAATATACAACTAGTACTACAACACAGTGTCACCCCAGATACACCTACTACTACAACAAATTGTCACCCCAGATACATCTACTACTACAACAGTGTCATCCCAGATACATCTAGTACTACAACATAGTGTCATCCCAGATACATCTAGTACTACAACACAGTGTCACCCAAGATACATCTACTATTACAGTTCAGTGTCACACCAGATACACCTACTACTACAACACAGCATTACATCAGAAACACCTACCACAACACAGCATTACACCAGAAACACCTACTACAACAACACAGCATTACACCAGAAACACCTACTACTACAACACAGCACTACACTAGAAACACCTACCACAACACAGCATTGTACCAGAAACACCTACAGCATTACACCAGAAACACCTACTACTACAACACAGCATTACACCAGAAACACCTACCACTACAACACAGCATTACACCAGAAACACCTACCACTACAACACAGCATTACACCAGAAACGTCTACAGCATTACACCGGAAACATCTACTACTACAACAGTGTCACCCCAAGATACATCTAACACAACAACACAGTGTCACCCAAGATACACCTACTACTACAACAAAGTGTCACCCCAGAAACATCTACTACTACAACACAGTGTCACCCAAGATACACCTACTACTACAACAAAGTGTCACCCCAGAAACATCTACTACTACAACACAGTGTCACCCAAGATACATCTACTATTACAATACAGTGTCACACCAGATACACCTAATACTACAACACAGTGTAAAACAAGATGCACCTACAACCACAACACAGCGTCAGCCCAGATACATCTACTGGAACAACACAGTGTCACCCCAGATACATCTAGTACTACAACAAAACAGTGTCAACCCAGATACATCTAGTACTACAACAAAACAGTGTCACCCCAGATACATCTAGTACTACAACAAAAGTGTCACCCCAGATACATCTACTGGAACAACACAGTGTCACTCTAAATACATCTAGTACTACAACACAGTGTGACACCAGATACATCTAATACTACAACAGTTTGTCACACCAGATACATATACTACTACAACAACACAGTGTTACCCCAGATACATCTAGTACTACAACACAGTGTCACCCCAGATACACCTACTACTACAACACATTGTCACCCCAGATACACCTATTACACCCCTTTTCATGCCATCTTGCTGTTACGGAACTAGTTGAAATCTCTCCAGGTACTCATCGACTCTGAGGCCGATGAGAGGCTTATGGACGCTACCCTGGCGTCCGAGCTGGGCATCCCCACTCGGCCCCTCTCCATTCCCATGGACGTTAGAGCGCTGGACGGACGCACTATAGGCTGGGTCACCCACAATACCAGCCCATCAACCTACATGTGTCAGGGAACCACAGCGAGACGATCCAAGTCATCCTTATTAAGTCTCCTTTGGGATTCTCTTGGCTCCAGCGACACAATCCCTTCTTGACTGCTGGTGCCATCATGGGCTGGTGCCCGCTCTGCCACGCTCATTGCCAGAAGTCAGCGCAGCCATCCCCAGGACATCTTCCTGGTGGCTCGGAAGTTGTCCCAGACCTCTCCGCCATTCCTGCGGAGTACCAGAACCTCCGGGAGGTGTTCAGTAAGACCCGGGCCACTTCGCTTCCACCGCACCAACCCTATGACTGAGGGATCGACCTTCTCCCAGGACGACTGTACTCTCTGTCGGTCTGGAGACCAGGCTATGGTGACCTACACTGAGGACTCCCTACCTCCAAGGTTCATCCGTCCTTCTGCCTCCCCCGAGATCTCCTCGACCAGCGGGCCACCATGTTCTCCAAGCTGGACCTTTGGAATGCCTACCACCTGGTGCGGATACGGGAAGGGGACGAGTGGAAGACTGCTAGGGAAGCACGTTCGTGACGCGCAGCGTTCCCAGCCAACCCAGAGGGGGTGTCCAGATAACTGGATGTTTGTTCCTGACGAGGTCCACTCCTCGGTCCTAAAGTGGGCCCACTCCACTAGGCTAGCCTGCCACCCGGGCTTCCGTCGGACCCTGGCCTTTGTGCCACAACGCTTTTGGTGGCCTACCATGGTTCTTGACGTCTCCTTGTTTGTTCGCCGCATGCTCGATCTGTGCGTAGAACAAGACTCCTCTGCAAGCTCCGGCAGGTCTCCTTCAACATCTGCCTGTCCCTCACCGTCCCTGGTCTCACATATCCCTGGACTTTGTCACGGGTCTCCCCCGTCTGATGCTGCCCGTTTTGCATGTTATTTTGGCATTAATACGTGTCGTATCAGTTTGCAAACAATATAAAAACATGTTTATTTAGTTAATAAAGCCGCAAACAAACATGGTCTCTTTTTTGTTTAATGAGTAAAGCAGCTCCAAAATACCGATGTTTCAGCCTAGCTCAGTGCTTTCTGTGGTGGTGGGGCCAGCAGAAAATACAGAATGTAGGCGTTAGTAATCTTCTCTAGTTTCGCTGTGATTAGCTCAGTGTTCTGTCACTCATGGGGGTCACTATGTCACCACAGAATCTGCATGGAGAGCTAGGAAGTTCAAGCACCCTTGGCTGCTGACATAGATTTACATTAGAAGTGCCCATCCAAGAAGACTCAAGCTCATTGGCCACAGATAAAATTACGTCAAATCACGTTATATCTACCATAGCTTTGATTGGACTGATCATGTCAACATCATATTTTCAAAATGTTAGCTAGCAAGTTAGACAAGCAGTGATCATCATGAATCACGTTGACAGTCTACTAGCAAATCCTTTTCAATCCTTGACATATGAAGAGAAATTATGAGGCGTATGACAGTATTGGATCAGTTTTCCAAAGCTGCCCACTTCATTCCAAGCTACCCTATGCCCAAGAGACGACCCAGTTCATGGTGCAGCATGTCTTCCGGATCCATGGACTCCCAGTGGACATGGTCTCCGACCGGGGTCCTCAATTCTCATTGTGGTTCTGCAAGTCGTTCTGCAGACTCATTTGGTCGTCAGCTAGCCTGTCTTCTGGGTTCTCATCTTCTGTTGCCCCATACCCTCCATATACATGTAGTGTAGTCTGTAGCCCGGTTTAGTAGTGTAGTCTGTAGTCTGGTGTAGTAGTGTAGTCTGTAGTCTGGTAGTGTAGTCTGTAGTCTGGTGTAGTAGTGTAGTCTGTAGTCTGGTGTAGTAGTGTAGTCTGTAGTCTGGTGTAGTAGTGTAGTCTGGTGTAGTAGTGTAGCCAGGAGTCTGGTGTGGTAGTGTAGTCAGTAGTCTGGTGTAGTAGTGTAGCCATGAGTCTGGTGTGGTAGTGTAGTCTGGTGTAGTAGTGTAGTCAGTAGTCTAGTGTAGTATTGTAGCCATGAGTCTGGTGTGGTAGTGTAGTCTGTAGTCTGGTGTAGTAGTGTAGTCTGTAGTCTGGTGTGGTAGTGTAGTCTGGTGTAGTATTTGTATTTATGAAGGATCCTCATTTGTTCCTGCCAAGGCAGCAGCTACTCTTCCTGGGGTCCAGCAACATTAAGGCAGTTTTATATAATTTAAAACGTTACATTACATTTCATAACACTTTACCCAATACATTTAGTGTGTGCCCTCTGGCCCCTACTCCACCATTGCCACATATCTACAATACGTAATCCACGTATACGTGTGTGTATAGTGCATATGTCATCATGTGTATGCATGGGTCTGTGCCTATGTAAGTGTTGCTTAACATCCCCGCTGTTCCATACAATTTATTTGTATCTGTTTTTTTAAATCTGACTCTACTGCTTGCATCAGTAACCTGATATGGAATAATATTCCATGCAGTCATGGCTCTATGTAGTACTGTGCACCTCCCATAGTCTGTTCTGGACTTGGGGATTGTGAAGAGACCTCTGGTGGCATGTCTTATGGGGTATGCATGGGTGTCCAAGCTGTGTGCTGGTAATTTAAACAGACACCTCGGTGCATTCAGCGTGTCAACACTTCTTACAAAAACAAGTAGTGATGAAGCCAATCTCTCCTCCACTTTGAGCCATGAGACATGTACATGCATATTATTAATGTTGGCTCTCTGTATACATCCAAGGGCCAGCCATGCTGCCCTCTTCTGAGCCAATTGTCATTTTCCTAATTCCCTCTTTGTAGCACCTGACCACATGACTGAACAGTAGTCCAGGTGCGACAAAACTAGGGCCTATAGGACCTGCCTTGTTGATAGTGCTGTTAAGAAGAGAGAGCAGAGCTTTATTATGGACAGACTTCTCCCCATCCTAGCTACTGTCGTTGCCCATCCTAGCTAGGTCGTTGCTGCAAATGAGAATGAGTTCTCAGTCAACTTACCTAGTAAAATAACAGATTAAAAAATAAATAAAAACTGTTGTATCAACATGTTTTGACCATGACAGTTTACAATCCAGATAGTAGTAGTGTAGTCAGGAGTCTGGTGTAGTAGTGTAGTCAGGAGTCAGATTGTAGTAGTATAGTCAGTAGTTTGGTGTAGTAGTGTAGTCAGGACTCTGGTGTAGTAGTATAGTCAGGAGTCTGGTGTAGTAGTGTAGTCAGGAGTCTGGTGTATTAGTGTAGTCAGTAGTTTGGTGTAGTAGTGTAGTCAGTAGTCTGGTGTAATAGTGTAGTCAGGAGTCAGATTGTAGTAGTGTAGTCAGTATTCTGGTGTAGTAATTTGGTGTAGAAGTGTAGTCAGATGTCAGATTGTGGGAGTGTGGTGTCAGGAAAATAACCTCACACTCAACGTCAACAAAACTAAGGAGATGATTGTGGACTTCAGGAAACAGTAGAGGGAACACCCCCCTATCCACATCGATGGAACAGTAGTGGAGAGCGTAGTAAGTTTTAAGTTCCTCGGCGTACACATCACAGACAAACTGAATTGGTCCACCCACACAGACAGCATCGTGAAGAAGGCGCAGCAGTGCCTCTTCAACCTCAGGAGGCTGAAGAAATTTTGCTTGTCACCAAAAGCACTCACAAACTTCTACAGATGCACAATCGAGAGCATCCTGTCGGGCTGTATCACCGCCTGGTACGGCAACTGCTCCGCCCACAACCGTAAGGCTCTCCAGAGGGTAGTGAGGTCTGCACAACGCATCACCGGGGGCAAACTACCTGCCCTCCAGGACACCTACACAACCCGATGTCACAGAAAGGCCATAAAGATCATCAAGGACAACAACCACCCGAGCCACTGCCTGTTCACCCCGCTATCATCCAGAAGGCGAGGTCAGTACAGGTGCATCAAAGCTGGGAACAAGAGACTGAAAAACAGCTTCTATCTCAAGGCCATCAGACTGTTAAACAGCCACCACTAACATTGAGTGGCTGCTGCCAACACACTGACTCAACTCCAGCCACTTTAATAATGGGAATTGATGGGAAATTATGTAAAATATATCACTAGCCACTTTAAACAATGCTACCTAATATAATGTTTACATACCCTACATTATTCATCTCATATGTATACGTATATACTGTACTCTATATCATCTACTGCATCTTTATGTAATACATGTATCACTAGCCACTTTAACTATGCCACTTTGTTTACATACTCATCTCATATGTATATACTGTACTCGATACCATCTACTGCATCTTGCCTATGCCGTTCTGTACCACCACTCATTCATATATCTTTATGTACATATTCTTTATCCCTTTACACTTGTGTGTATAAGGTAGTTGTTTTGGAATTGTTAGCTAGATTACTCGTTGGTTATTACTGCATTGTCGGAACTAGAAGCACAAGCATTTCGCTACACTCGCATTAACATCTGCTAACCATGTGTATGTGACAAATACAATTTGATTTGATTTGATTTGTGTAGTCAGGAGTCTGTAGTCATTAGTCTGGTGTAGTAGACTTGTCAGTAGTCTGATGTAGTAGTATAATCAGTAGACTGGTGTAGTCTGTAGTTGTAGAGTAGTCTGTAGTCTGGTGTGGTAGTGTAGTTTGGTGTGGTAATGTAGTCAGTAGTCTGGTGTAGTGGTATCGTCAGTAGTCTGGTGTAGTGGTATAGTCTGTAGTCTGGTGTAGTGGTATAGTCAGTATTCTTGTGTAGTAGTGTAGTCAGTTGTCTGGTGTACTAGTATAGTCTGTAGTCTGGTGTGGTAGGGTATTCTGTAGTCTGGTGTGGTAGGGTATTCTGTAGTCTGGTGTAGTAATGTAGTCAGGAGTCTGTAGTCTGGTGTAGTAGTGCAGTCAGGAGTCTGGTGTAGTAGGGTAGTCTTTAGTCTGGTGTAGTAGGGTAGTCAGTAGTCCGGTGTAGTAGGGTAGTCTGGTGTAGTAGTGTGGTCAGGAGACTGTTGTCAGGTATCTAGCCCGGCTTGCTCTCCTCTGTTTTCATTAGCAGGCTAGTCACACGGTGAGGAGACGCAGCAGAGCAGAACATCTCAGCAGCCCGTAGGGACTGTTAGGAGAGGAGAGGAGGAAGAGAGGAGAGGAGAGGGGATGAAGGGAGGAAGAGGAGAGGGAAGGGGAGAGAGTGTGAGAGGAGGAGAGAGACGGAGATGGATGGCACGTGGAAAAGGAACAAACCTGTCTGAGATTAGTCTGTCTTCCAGCAGGGGGACTTGCTCCAGTCTGAGAATCCATTTGTTTTCTACTGAGAGAGATAATTCTTTAATTAACCTGCAGTGCATCTCTGGAACTCGAAGAGTTAAAGAACTTATGTATCTCTGCTGAGTTAAAGCACTGTCAAGAAGTGTTACCTCTCTGGTTACAAAATAACCAGACTTTGTTTTCAGCCCCAGCTCAGGGAGAAGACTGTCCTTGACCCTACTGATGGCATCTTAGTGGCTGCTGTTGGAATCTCAACGTGTTGAGTCTTGTATAATGCAGACATGTATATTTAATAATACATTTCAAATCAAATCAAATTTTATTTGTCACATACACATGGTTAGCAGATGTTAAATCGAGTGTAGCGAAATGCTTGTGCTTCTAGTTCCGACAATGCAGTAATAACCAACGAGTAATCTAATCTAACAATTTCACAACAATTACCTCATACACGCAAGTGTAAAGGAATAAAGAATATGTACATGAAGATATATGAATGAGTGACGGTACAGAACGGCATAGGCAAGATGCAGTAGATGGTATCGAGTACAGTATATACATATGAGATGTAGGGTATGTAAACATAAAAGTAATGTAGGGTATGTAAACATAAAAGTGGCATTGTTTAAAGTGGCTAGTGATACATGTATTACATAAAGATGGCAAGATGCAGTAGATGGTATAGAGTACAGTATATACATATACATATGAGATGAGTAATGTAGGGTATGTAAACATTATATTAAGTGGCACTGTTTAAAGTAGCTAGTGATAAATTTTTTCCATCAATTTCCACCCCATTTGCAATGGGGTGTAGATGTGACATTGTTGTTGACTTGACCAATACTAAAAACACATTAAATCATACAAATGAATGGAGTTGAATTAAAGAGAAAACATTTACGTAAAGCATTTCTTCACACCTTTACATCTTATACACTGACAGAGAGAAAAAGACTACTATAGGACATTATCAACCACCATGCCCTCTGTTAGCGGTAAATCACATCCATGACTGAAGTCTCACTAACCAGCTTCATCTAATATCTGCCTTCAGATTCACAAACACATGTCTCCCCCAGGCAACAGCATCAGCCTCTGCACTCCTGCAAATAAATTCAACATCCCCCCCCCCCCCGCCTGGAGAGGTTCATCATACTTGGTGTCTGGTTCATGCTTTAGCCCCCCCCCCCCCCCCCCCCCTCCCTTTAAATGTGTAATTCCGCAGCCATCTGGCAGGGGAGCAGGATTCCGAGGGCTGTGTGATGCCAGCAGGACGATGCCACATCTTGGAACGGGCTATTGCTTTCTAAATGGCTTTGGGCTCTGTGTCCTCTCCACACTGTATTGAAGCAATATCATTAGCTTGTTTTCGATCCCCCCTTCTCTTCCCAAAGTTTAAAAAGTAATCTTGACTCTCTTGCAGGCTGTTGTGATAAGGAATGTGAACTGGGTCAAGGACTGTGTAAGTCATCCAGTATAATTACAGCAGTGTTCAGTTTATTCTACTCTGCTCTGCTGTGAGCTGCTGCTGGGAGAGATACACATCCACTACTGGATTTAGAGCCATTGTTTCTTTCCTCATGAGTCAAATCATTTCCTGCTATTTTGTTCCCACAGTATAGTCAGTAATAAAGCTGCTCAGATATTATGGAGCCATCTGGGAGGAAGGAGTGTACAGACCACTCACCTCAACACTAGAGTGGTAGGACATCCACCTCAACACTAGAGGGGTAGGACATCCACCTCAACACTACAGGGGTAGGACATCCACCTCAACACTACAGTGGTAGGACATCCACCTCAACACTAGAGTGGTAGGACATCCACCTCAACACTACAGCATAAACTAGTCCGGAGCCTGCAGCGACGGTCCCCAGTCCGGAGCCTCCAGCTACAGTCCCCAGTCCGGAGCCTCCAGCTACAGTCCCCAGTCCGGAGCCTCCAGCTACAGTCCCCAGTCCGGAGCCTCCAGCTACAGTCCCCAGTCCGGAGCCTCCAGCTACAGTCCCCAGTCTGGAGCCTCCAGCTACAGTCCCCAGTCTGGAGCCTGCAGCGACGGTTCCCAGTCCGGAGCCTCCAGCTAGGGTCCCCAGTCCGGAGCCTGCAGCGACGATCTACAGTCCGGAGGTCCCGGCGACGATCCCTGCACCAGAGGCGCCACTGAAGTGGGGGGAGCCTCAAGCGGAGCGGGGTCTGCGTCCCGCACCGGAGCCCCCACCGAGAGTAGATGCCCACCCAGACCCTCCCCTATAGGTCCAGGTTTGCGGCCAGAGTCAACACCTTTGGGGGTGGGGGGGGGGGACTTAGAGAATAATAAGGATCTCTATGTTTGGTTAGGTCAGGGTGTGACTCGGGTGGGAAAGTCTATATTTTCTATTTCTTTGTTTTAGTGTGGTTCCCAATCAGAGGCAGCTGTCTATCGTCGTCTCTGATTGGGAATCATATATACGTTGTCATTTTCCTTTTGGGTTTTGTGGGATCTTGTTTTCTGTTTAGTTTCTTAGCCTTACAGATCTGTGAGCTTTTGTTTTTTTGTCTTTGTAATTTTGTTTTGGTGTCATCAATAAAAAGACTGTGTACGCCTACCACGCTGCGCCTTGGTCCACTCTTCATTCTACAAACGAGAGCAGCTACAAACACAACACTTTATAAAATATTATATATATTTATTCCTATACTAGTATTGATAGGCTGAAAATAAAATAAACATTCCAGGAACAAGATACAATGCTACATTTGTCAAAACACCAATATAACCACGGCAATATGAAATATATACGTTGTGTCCAATATGGCACCCTATTCCCTACATAGTGCACTTATTTTGACCAGAAACCTATGAGCAGTAGTGCACTATACAGGGAATAGGGTACCATTTTGACACATGCACACTGTACTGTATCAACACACTATTAAAGAGATCTGCTAATGCAGGAGTGGAGTGGTGGCCTTGTAATGAATGGAGGGATGGAGGGGTGGAGGGACGGAGGACGTACTGCCCACGGCTGTTTCTGACACAAACTGATTTTCATATTGATGTGCAACGTAGAGTCTCTCTTTCCAGTCCACATATTGGCTCATGCATCACCTAACTGCAGCTGTCAGCAACACTGATAGGACTGACTCAGACACACTGTTCCTCCTTTCATAAATAAACAACGTTAGCTGGTGTTAGGGCTGCATACTGCTCCAGGCATCACAGACGTAACACACTGTTCATTACTATTAACATTGTATGGGCTTCAATCACACGCAGGACTTTGTATTTCTACACAGTGTGACTATTATAAGTCTTTACATTCAGAATTGTCAATACAGATTAATTCATTTATTTAGCATCATATTATCCTTTATGGCGAGTCTGAGCTAACATACATTTTCTAGTCCTAGATGGGCTCTGGAAAACAGGGAATGTCTCAATTTGACATGACCTCATGCTGTAATGTTCTCCTGTTAGATTATATCTCTCAGTATCACACAGCAATGTTTACACAATTACAGCACTTGGGACCTTGCGACCAGAAATATTGTATTTCTTGTAAACGTTTGGTTAGAAAGATCCTCAACACCTTCAACAGTGGAGCAAGATGGCGTCGACATGGCAGCTCTGCGTCTAGCTCCTAAACAACCTTGCAGTATGTTTTGTTGTTGTGTTATTTATTACATTATTAGCCCAGAATTGTTTTTGTGTTATTACATACAGCCGGAAATAACTTCTGGATATCAGAGTGACGGTAACTCACTAGCATTACGACCAGGAATACGACTTTCCCGAATTGGATCCTTTGTTCGTACCCCCCAGAACAATTTAACTTATCCCAGAGGCTGCTCCAAGACACCGCTGGCGGAGAAGAGGTATTCGGAGTAGACTTCTAGTCTGACTCAGGAGGCGGACCATCCACCACTTCCGAGTATATTACTCCCTGCATTTCGCCACAGCCGCAATAACATCTGCTAAATATGTGTATGTGACCAATACAATTTGATTTGAACAGCAGAGATACTGACCACAGGGAGGCTAAACTATTTAATCTACAGTATTACAGTATCTACAGGGTTGAACTGAGACATGGATGAGAAGTTTGTTTCTGTAATCCATGTGAAAGAGAAAAGAGCAGTCAGAGAATTACATGAAGCTAAGCATTGCATGTTACATTGGGAAGATTATCCCAGGCCAGCCAGATGTGTCGTTCTTGGAGGGAGCCGGGCAGACGGGGCCGATCAGAACAAGCTGTAAGAAGCCGAGAGACAGGCCATGCAGCGACAAGCAGTCATATCCTGCAGCTGAGAGGCAGAGAACAGCGGGGAGTCTACAGTACACTGTCTGAGTCACTCACCGTCTCTCTCGGTCTCTGAGTATGCAACATTTCAGGTTTAGGAGAATTCGGTTATTGTTGACATACATATCTTTCCCGTGCCAATTAAGCCTTTTGAATTAAATAGAGAGAGAGAAAATCCATTGAAAAAATACTGTCACGTTCGTGAGGAGAGACGGACCAAGGTGCAGCAGATGTTGAGTTCCACATATTTATTATAAAGTGAAACTTAGCAAGAACAAAACAAATAAATCAATAAACTAACAATGAAACGTGACTACGTGATGCACATTCACAAAACACAAAATAATATCCCACAAACACAGGTGGGAACAATAACTACTTAAATATGATCCCCAGTTAGAGACAACAATTACCAGCTGCCTTTAATTGGGAATCACACAAATCACCAACAGAGAAATAATAAACTAGAACCCCACATAGAAATAATAAACTAGAATACCCCCCAGTCACGCCCTGACCTACTACACCATAGAGAAACAAAGGCTCTCTATGGTCAGGGTGTGACAGTATCCCCCCCAAAGGTGCGGACTCCGGCCGCAAAACCTGAAACCAAATGGGGAGGGTAGGGGGGATGATTAGTGTCGGTGGCGGCTCCGGTGCGGGTGGACCGTCGCTGGAGGTTCCGGACTGTGGACCGTCGCAGGAGGTTCCGGACTGTGGACTGTCGTCGGAAGCTCTGGACTGTGAACCGTCGCCGGAAGCTCTGGACTGTGAATGCGCACTGGACGCCTGGGTGCGTGGAGCCGGCACAGGTGGCACCGGACTGGTGACATGCACTTCAGGGCGAGTGCGGGGAGCAGGCACAGGACGTACTGGGCTGAAGAGGCGCACTGGAAGCCTGGTGCTTGGAGCCAGCACAAATGGTACCTAAGCGAGTTTGGAGAGCTGGCACAGGACATACAGGGCTGGGAAGGCGTACTGGAGACATGGTGTGTGGAGCCGGCACAGATTTTACCAGACTGATAGCACGCTCCTCAGGACGAGTACAGAGAGCTGACTCAGGTGGCATTAAACTGATAACACACTCCTTATGGCAAATGTTGTGCATCTTCCACCAACTCAACAACTCTGTCCGTTCTTTCTCTTCCAATATCTCCATCCACTCACTGATGGTCTCTGACTCTCTCCGTTCAGTCTCCTCCAGTTTCATCCTCTTCTCCTAGACTATATCTGGTTCACTCTTCGGCTCCGCCGACCACTCCTTGTGCCCCCACCCCAAAAATATTTCCGGGCTGTATTTGGGGCTTTCTTTGTGGCCGCGAACCCCAGTGTCGTCGCTGTTCTCCCTTCTCTCCTTGCGTCCTCTGTGACTCCTGCCAAGGAAGGATATCCTGTCCTTCCATTTTTTTCTTCCCAGGTCCAACTTATTTTCCCCATCTAGGAGTCTTCTAGTCTGATTTAGGAGGTGTGCACACCACCCACCATTTCCGAGAATATTGCTCGCTAATGTTCAGTCCCTGGATAATTTCCAGAGAGACATCAGGGATTGTAACATACTCTGCTTCACTGAAACATGCCTCTCTCGGTGTAACAGTTTTCCTCCTCTTCTGACGAGGAGTATGAAGGATCGGACCAATGCGCAGCGTGGTAAGTGTTCATGTTATATTTATTAAACCCGAACACAAAAATAACAAAGGAGTAAACACGACAAAAACGAAACAGTTCTGTAAGGTGCAACAAAAACATTAAACAGAAAATAACTACCCACAACCCATAGTAGGAAAACAGGCTGCCTAAGTATGGTTCTCACTCAGAGACAACGATAAACAGCTGCCTCTGATTGGGAACCATACCAGGCCAAACACATAAATACAAAAACATAGAACAACACATAGAATGCCCACCCCAACTCACGCCCTGACCAAACTAAAATAGACACATAAAAAAGAAACTAAGGTCAGGACACTCGGGACATACTGTCCGAATCGGTCCAGCCAGCTGGACTCTCAGTTCATCGTGCAGACAGGAATAAATATCTCTCTGGGAAGATGAAGGGCGGGGGTGTATGTTTCATCACTAACAACTCATGTGTAATTGTGATAACATAGAGGAACGTAAGTCCTTTTGTTCACCCAATCTAGAATACCTCACAATAAAATGCAGATCGTATTATCTCCCAAGAGAGTTCTCATCGGTTATAGCCATGGCCGTGTATATCCCCCCTCAAGCTGATACCACAACAGCCCTCAAAGAACTCTACTTTATGCAAACTGGAAGGAGGCCGAAGTTCTATCAACATATCGACTGTTGTACTCGCGCTGTTAAAACACTTGACCACTGTTACTCCAACTTCCAGGATGCCTATAAGGCATCCAAATCTGACCACAACTCCATTTTGCTCCTCCCTTCCTACAGGCAGAAACTCAAACAGGAACTACCCGTGAATAACATTGACATATACACTGATTCTGTGACTGAGTTAATCAGGAAGTGTATAGGAGATGCCGTACCCACTGTGACTATTAAAACCTACCCTAACCAGAAACCGTGGCTAGATGGCAGCATTCGCAGAAAACTGAAAGTGCAAACCACCGCATTTAACCATGGCAAGGTGACTGGGAATATGGACGAATACAAACAGTGTACTTATTCCCTCTGTAAGGCAATCAAACAGGAAAAAATCTAATAAAATGTTATTAGTTACATACACGTGTTTAGCAGATGTTATTGGTTACATACACGTGTTTAGCAGATGTTATTGCGGGTGTAGTGAAATGCTTGTGCTTCTAGCTCTGACAGTGCATTAATATCTAACAAGTAATATCTAAAAATTACACAACATATACCCAATACACACAAATCTAGTAAAGAAATGAAATTAAGAATACAAAAATATATGGACGAGCAATGTCAGAGCGGCATAGAATACGATTCAATAAGTAGGATAGTTTAGGCTCTTGAATATACATATAGGCAATGCAAGGTATAGAACAAAGTGGAGTCGCAATTCAACGGCTCAGACACGAGACGATTGTGGCAGGATCTACAGACAATCACTGACTACAAAAGAAAAAACAGCCACATTGTGGACACTGACACCTTGTCTCCAGACGAGCTAAACTCCTTATTTGCCCTCTTTTAGGATAACAGTGCTACCAACGCAGCCTGCTACCAAGGACTGTGGGCTCTCCTTCTCCATGGCGCATGTGAGTAAGACGTTTAAGCCTGTTAACCCTCGCAAGACTGCCAGCCCAGACGACATCCCTAGGCGCGTCCTCAGAGCATGCGCACACCAGCTGGCTGGTGTGTTTACAGACATATTCAATCTCTCCCTGTCCTAGACTGCTGTCCTCACATGTTTCAAGATGGCCACCATTGTTCCTGTACCCAAAAAAAGCAAAGGTAACTGAACTAAATGACTATCGCCCCGTAGGACACACTTCTGTCATCATGAAGTGCTTTGAGAGACTAGTCAAGGATCATATCACCTCCACCTTACCTGTCACCCTAGACCCACTTCAATTTTCTTACCACCCCAATAGATCCACAGGAGATGCTATCATCATCATCACTCTGCACACTGCCATCTAGACAAGAGGAATACATGTGTAGACAAGAGGAATACATGTGTAAGAGTGCTGTTCGTTGACTATAGCTCAGCATTCAACACCATAGTACCCTCGAAGTTAATCATTAAGCTCGAGGCCTTGTGACTGAACCCCGCCCTGTGCAACTGGGTCCTGGACTTCCTGACGGGCCGCCCCCATGAAGGCAGGAAACAACACATTCACTTTGCTGATCCTCAAGACTGAGGCCCCAGAAGTGTGCATGCTCAGCCCCCTCCTGTACTCCCTGTTCACCCATGACTGGTGGCCATGCACGCCTCCAACTCAATTATCAAGTTTGCAGACGACACAACAGTAGTAGGCTTGATTACCAACAAGGGAGGAGGTGAGGGCTCTGGGAGTTTGGTGCCAGGAAAATAACCTCTCACCTATCCTCAACAAAACAAAGGAGCAGATCATAGACTTCAGGAAATAGCAGCGGGAGCATCCCCCTATCCACATCAGGCTGCTCATAAACTGTAGCCTACACCTTTCTGGAGTTGGAGCTCACCGAGTTAGCAGTTTCTGTCTGCATGCAAGGCCTGCTACACCAGCGCAGGTGCACACTGAAGGCTAGGAGCAGAGAAGCGGTTACCGGATTGGAAAACCTGATGAGTGGGAAATTCTACATGTTCTCAATACCACCAGGAACTTGGTCTCTCTGCAATTGCATTTGTACCACTCTCAAATGCAACTGGAACTACACTTGATGCCATACTTCCAAAATCTCAAACTATATAATTTATTTTTTCTGTGTCAAAAGGCAGCTCATTTTATTGACAATGGTGCCGGCTCCACCAAGACCTCACGCATTGGGAAACTGGGCCGCTGATACCATACAATCTCTACCGACTCCCTAGGATTTTAAAAACAGAGCAGGTTTTGGCCTCTTGCATGTTAATGTCAGAAGTCTATTTCCAAAAATAGACATGATTAGAATATGGGCCAAAACGACAAATGCAGACGTAATGGTTTTATCAGAAACTTGACTAAAGAAATCTGTGTCAAATAACTGGATTTCTATTGATGGTACATGGGTTTTAGAGCTGATCGGATGAGTAAAGGAGGAGGGGTTGCAATTTATGTTAAATCTGACTTTTTAACACCACTGAAATTCTCTCCATTACCAAAGCCAAACATTTTTAATTGCTTGAGGTTAAAGTGAACGTATATAAGAACTCCCCCATCACAGTAGTCGGCTGCCTCAGACCGCCCTGGGCTGCTACAGACCGCCCTGGGCTGCTACAGACCGCCCTGGACTGCTACAGACCTCCCTCGGCTGCTACAGACCTCCCTCGGCTGCTACAGACCTCCCTCGGCTTCGGGAGATGCACTTAACTCTCTTTCTGATGCCCTGCACAAGCTAAATGACTCTGAATTCATTATTTTAGGAGATTTGAACTGGGACATGCTTACATCTGTATCGGACTCTTTTAAAGAACTGTGTGACTCCCTGAATCTAACAAAATTAATGAATACGCCTACGAACACACCTTACAAATACACATCGACTGGGATATTCTGTAATGATGTCAGTGATCACTGTGCAATCGCTTGTGTTAGAAATACAAAAATGACCAAAGCCAAACCCCGTTATATTTTTAAAAGACATTTTAGACAGTTTGATGAGCAAGTGTTCTTACATGATCTGTACCATAATATTGACAGAGTAAGTCTGATTCCTGATGTTGACACTGCCTGGGACTATTTTTATATGAAATTAGTGTCCATTTGTGATAAACATGCCCATGTGAAGAAATGTAGAATCAGTGGAAGAGACAATCCCTGGTTTTCAGATAACGTGGCAGAATAAATTAGAAAGAGAAATATCGCTTGGAATCAAGCTAGACATGCAAATTCTCCTGTTGACTGGCCCTCCTTCAGAGCTTTAAGAAACAAAAGTACAGGTTTTTATCAGGAAGTCCAAATCAGGTTACTGTTTAAAAGCAGTCACAGAGATCGTAAGCAACCCTACCAAGTTCTGGAAGCTAATCAAATCAGTGTCAGGTTCTAATATATCCTCTGGCCTTCCTGACCATTTAATGATGGATTCTAATGAAGTGAAGGATAAAGCTGATATTGTAGGGGTTTTTAACAAGCACTTCATATATTTTGGTTCAGTTTTTGATAATGTTGGGGCCCAGACCTCTAATGTAATCTATGTTACAGTAAACTATTATATAGGCCCTTAAAGTGAACCATCTTAACTTTGAGCCTGTTTCTTACACTGAGATCTATAAAGCACTAAATAGACACTAAAAAGTCTGCAGGTCCAGACAACCTGGACCCCTTTTTATTTAACCAGGTAGGCTAGTTGAGAACAAGTTCTCATTTGCAACTGCGACCTGGCCAAGATAAAGTATAGCAGTGTTAACAGACAACAACACAGAGTTACACATGGAGTAAACAATTAACAAGTCAATAACACACTAGAAAAAAAAAGAAAAAAAAGGAGAGTCTATATACATTGTGTGCAAAAGGCATGAGGAGGTAGGCGAATAATTACAATTTTGCAGATTAACACTGGAGTGATAAATGATCAGATGGTCATGTACAGGTAGAGATATTGGTGTGCAAAAGAGCAGAAAAGTAAATAAATATAAACAGTATGGGGAAGAGGTAGGTAAAGTTGGGGTGGCTATTTACCGATAGACTATGTACAGCTGCAGCGATCGGTTAGCTGCTCAGATAGCAGATGTTTGAAGTTGGTGAGGGAGATAAAAGTCTCCAACTTCAGCGATTTTTGCAATTCGTTCCAGTCACAGGCAGCAGAGAACTGGAACGAAAGGCGGCCAAATGAGGTGTTGGCTTTAGGGATGATCAGTGAGATACACCTGCTGGAGCGGGTGCTACGGGTGGGTGTTGCCATCGTGACCAGTGAATTGAGATAAGGCGGAGCTTTACCTAGCATGGACTTGTAGATGACCTGGAGCCAGTGGGTCTGGCGACGAATATGTAGCGAGGGCCAGCCGACTAGAGCATGCAGGTCGCAGTGGTGGGTGGTATAAGGTGCTTTAGTAACAAAACCGATGGCACTGTGATAAACTGCATCCAGTTTGCTGAGTAGAGTGTTGGAAGCTATTTTGTAGATGACATCGCCGAAGTCGAGGATCGGTAGGATAGTCAGTTTTACTAGGGTAAGTTTGGCGGCGTGAGTGAAGGAGGCTTTGTTGCGGAATAGAAAGCCGACTCTAGATTTGATTTTAGATTGGAGATGTTTGATATGAGTCTGGAAGGAGAGTTTACAGTCTAGCCAGACACCTAGGTACTTATAGATGTCCACATATTCTAGGTCGGAAACATTCAGGGTGGTGATGCTAGTCGGTGTGCGGGTGCAGGCAGCGAACGGTTGAAAAGCATGCATTTGGTTTTACTGGCGTTTAAGAGCAGTTGGAGGCCACGGAAGGAGTGTTGTATGGCATTAAAGCTCGTTTGGAGGTTAGATAGCACAGTGTCCAAGGACGGGCCGGAAGTATACAGAATGGTGTTGTCTGCGTAGCGGTGGATCAGGGAATCGCCCACAGCAAGAGCAACATCATTGATATATACAGAGAAAAGAGTCGGCCCGAGAACTGAACCCTGTGGCACCCCCATAGAGACTGCCAGAGGACCGGACAGCATGCCCTCCGATTTGACACACTGAACTCTGTCTGCAAAGTAGTTGGTGAACCAGGCAAGGCAGTCATCAGAAAAACCGAGGCCACTGAGTCTTCCGATAAGAATATGGTGATTGACAGAGTCGAAAGCCTTATAGCAGCTGGTATTATTACTGAACCTGTGGCTCACATTTTCAACTTCAGTCTCTTGACCAGTTCCATACCCTGCATTTGGAAATCAGATTATGTGGACATCCCTCAGATGCTAACAACTATCTCCAAACTCCCTATCCTGGCCAAAGTCTATGAATCCCTAGTGAACTCACAGTTAAAACTCTTCTTAATTGAAAATAACACACTGAGCGGGGTTCACTCTGGCTTTTGATCGGGGCACAGCGCCACAACTGCAGCTATGGCAAATTACATCATTAATACACTTGTTAATTAAAAAGCAACATTGTGCTGCTCTGTTTGTGGATTTATTCAGTTGACCATGAATTGTTGCTAGCTTGAACTATCTTTCTGACAGAACACAATGTGTAAATACTGATAATCACAAGTCTAGCTTTCTAGAGATTAATAGATGTGTACCCCAGGGTTCCATTTTAGCTCCTTTGTTGTTCTCAATTTTTATTTAAGATTATTTATGATATGGAAATGGGGTGCAACCAGCAAAGTTACATCTATATGCAGATGATACATACAGTACATATATTAATGTGCTCCTTGTCTGGTTCCGGCTGTTGAAGAGCTCCAGACTGTGTTTCAGTCACTGCAGGCCTCCCTTTATGGTCACAAACCATACCTTGAATGTACAAAAAACGAAATTCATGACCTTTACCAGAGCTAGAACTCTGGCAGAGAAGGTTAGCATTGTCACATCTGGTGGCTCATTGAAAACGTGTCATCCTACAAATACCTAGGTATTTGGTTGGATGACAAGTTGTCCTTTAAAGTACATGTGGATAATCTTGTGAGGAAGCTTAAATTGAAATTGGATTTTTATGTTTGTAATAACGCTTGCTTCCCGCTTATGGCTAGAAGCTTGTTCAGGCCACTTTTCTCTCTGTAATTGATTGCGGTGACTTGTTGTATATGCATGACTCTGTTTATCATGCATTCTTGGGCTTTATTACTAATGCCAAGTCACTCACCCACCATTGCACTTTGCACCAAATGGTAGGATGGACCCTACGCAGGGGGTCCTATGCGCAGAAAGCTACATTTGTAAGTGTTCCTCTACAAAGCCCTTTTGGGTAAACTCCCTCTTTACCTCTGTAGTCTGGTCTCCTTCACCACCAGCAGTTACCATACCCGGTCTGCTAGGTGGTTGCTACTTAACTTTTTAGGGCTGCAGGGGCAGTATTGAGTAGCTTGGATGAAAAGGTGCCCATTGTAAATGGCCAGCTCCTCAGTCTCAGTTGCTAATATGCATAGTATTATTAGTATTGGATAGAAAACACTCTAAAGTTTCCAAAACTGTCAAAATATTGTCTGTGAGTATAACATAACTGATATTGTAGGCAAAACCCTGAGGAAAATCAAAGCAGGAAGTGGCTTCTATTTTGAAAACTCCATCTTCCATAGCCTCCCTTTGCTCAATTTAAAGGGATATGAACCAGATTCCTTTTCCTATCGCTTCCTCAAGGTGTCAACAGTCTTCAGATATAGTTTCAGGCTTTTATTTTGAAAAATTAGCCAGAACGATAACATCGCGTCAAGTGGTCACATGAGTTTTGCTCGTGCAACAGAGTTTGGATAGTTATTGCTTTTCCCTCTCCTACTGTGAAAGACATTTGCGGTTGATATATTATCGATTATATATTTTAAAAACAACCTGAGGATTGATTATAAAAAAACTTTTGATATGTTTCTGTGGACATTATGGAAACTATTTGGAATTTGTCTGCGTTGTCGTAACCGCTCTTTCCTGTGGATTTCTGAACATAACGCGACAAACAAACTGAAGTATTTTGGATCTAAAAATAATCTTTATGGAACAAAAGGAACATTTGTTGTGTAACTGGGAGTCTCGTGAGTGAAAACATCCAAAGATCAAAGGTAAACGATTAATTTGATTGCTTTTCTGATTTTTGTGACCGAGCTACCTGATGTGTACTTAATGTTTTATCATGCGATCGATAAATTTACAAAAACGCTTGGATTGCTTTCTCTGTAAAGCATCATTTCAAAATCTGACATGACAGGATTAACAAAAGGCTAAGCTGTGTTTTCCTATAATGCACTTGTGATTTCATGAATATAAATATTCTTAGTAATATTTATTGTATGTAGCGCTATGCTATTCAGCGGTTGTTGATGACACTTATTCCGATATCGGGATTGCAGCCATAACAAGTTAACTGTTATGTCTGCAATCCCGATACCGGGATCGATATGACAACTACCAGTGAAAATAGAGGGCGCCAAATTCAAACCACAGAAGTCTCATAATTACAATTCCTAAAACATACGTTTTATATCATTTTAAAGCTATTCTCATTTTTAATCCCACCAAAGTGTCCGATTTCAAATAGGCTTTTCAGTGAAAGCACTACAAACGATTATGTTAGGTCTCCACGAAACCACAATAAGCACAGCCATTTTCCAGCAAAATATAGCATTCACAAAAATCTGGAATAAAGATCAAATAAATCACTAACCTTGAATTATCTTCATCAGATGACACTCATAGGACTTCATGTTACACAATACATGCATGTTTTGTTTGATAAAGTTCATATTTATATAAAAAAAGTTGACATTGGTGCGTTAGATTCACTAGTTCCAAAAACATCAAGTGATTTTGCATAGCCACATCATTCAACAGAAATAGTCATCATAAATGTAGATGATAATACAAGTTATACACATGGAATTATAGATATATACCTCTCCTTAATGCAACTGCTGTGTCAGATTTCAAAAAAACGTTACGGAAAAAGAAACCCATGCAATAATCTGAGACTGCGCTCAAAAGTAAAAACCCCACAGACGCAAAGATGGCGTCAACATAAACAAGAAATGACATGATAAACATTCCCTTACCTTTGGTGATCTACATCAGAAAGCACTCCAGGAATCCCAGGTCCACAATAAATGTTTGTTTTGTTCGAAAATGTCCGTTATTTATGTCCAAATACCTTCTTTTGTTAGCGTGTTTGGTATACATATCCAAACGCTAATTCTGGTCAGCGTTATATCGGACATAAACTTCAAAAAGTGATATTACCGGTCGAAGAAACATTTCAAACTAAGTACAGAACCAATCATTAGGATGTTTTTAACATATAGCTTCAATAAAGTTCCAACCGGAGTATTCCTTCTTGTCTTCGTGAGCATTGGAACGCAAGTGACTACCATGAGGAAAAAGCTATACTGAGTTCTGCTATACTCACAGACATCATGCAAACAGTTTTAGAAACTTTAGTGTTTTCTATCCAATACTAATAATAAATTGCATATATTAGAAACTGAGACTGAGGAGCAGGCCATTTATTTTAGGCACCTTATTCATCTAAGCTACTCAATACTGCCCCCCAGCCATAAAAAGTTAAAGTCCCAAGGACATTCACACTATTAGGCAAGACTGCCTTCTCTTCTTGTGCACCAGATGCATGGAATACACTACAATTCATGCTTCATCTAGATATGTTAGTGCCACTGAATGAATTTAAAATATAGATGGGAGGCTCTGTTACGGAGGAGTGCAAATGCTTTTTTAAAGGCTGGATCACGTTGTTGTATGTTTTAATTATGTAATGTATTGATTGTTGCTGCCTTCTTGGTCAGGTCTCCCTTGAAGAAGACTTTTCCTTGTTAAATAAAATAAAAAACAGTCTGTCAGGCAAGATAAGGTGGGTGTAGCAGCAAATTTGTCCTGCTTTCACAAAGCGTCAACCAAGCTGTCCCTTTCACTTGCTAGCCATACAGACAACCAGCTAACTAGCCACCGAAATGAAGCTAGAGTGGTGTGTGTTTATCTGTTGGGCTTAGGTTATGGTTTGTCATGTTGGCTAGGTGCAGATAATATTATATAATATGAAAAAAAATTATCTGGTCTGATGAAACCAAGATTAAACTCTTTGGCCTAAATGCCAAGCGTCTTGCCTGGAGGACACCTGGCACCATCCTTACTGTGAAGCATTGTGGTGGCAGCATCATGCGGCGGCAGGGTATCCTAGTGGTTAGAGCATTGGACTAGTAACCAGAAGGTTGCAAGTTCATATCCCTGAGCTGACAAGGTACAAATCTGTTGTTCTGCTCCTGAACAGGCAGTTAACCCACTGTTCCTAGGCCGTCATTGAAAATAAGAATTTGTTCTTAACTGACTTGCCTAGTTAAATAAAGGTAAAATAAAAAAACTCAGCCCCTCCCATCTATCTCTTTACACCATCCATTTTGGATTTCTATTTGCCATATATTTTTCAACTGTGCTGTGATGCTTCACAAAAGCTCTCAACCCTTCTTTTCTCATAGCGTCCACAGATTAAACTAAAGACAAACATTTTTGCAAAAATAATTATTATATTATTGATTGATTGACTATGGCTTTTCAAATCACTCAGTATTGCTATCTGCAGCATTAGTTCTCAGCAAATGTTGCAATTCTTCAGCCATTCCTAGACCTGTGAACAAAAACGAGCTACATATGAACAATACCAAAATAAATGATCTAATGACTCAGCCTCCTCACAACAAAATCTGCAGAGCTGGGAAGATTGTATCCCCCATATATATAACATTCTACTGTTTGCAAGAATTTTGTGTAGTAATTGAAATTAAAAAAATGTAAGTTTTGAATCCGGTGTTGTTTTGTGTATCAATTCATAAACCATGTGCCATGTATGGGTACATCGAAAATCTCTTCCCAACTATTTTGTCATTTATATTGCACAGCTGTCCGTTTTTTGATCCTTAAATTAAATTGGTATATGTTTTTATTTATCACACTTTTCTTTAACCATTTATATTCTTTAATGACTCAACTCCAGCCACTTTAATAATGGGAATTGATGGGAAATGATGTAAAATATATCACTAGCCACTTTAAACAATGCTACCTAATATAATGTTTACATACCCTACATTATTAATCTCATATGTATATGTATATACTGTACTCTATATCATCTACTGCATCTTTATGTAATACATGTATCACTAGCCACTTTAACTATGCCACTTTATTTACATACTCATCTCATATGTATGTACTGCACTCAATACCATCTACTGTATCTTGCCTATGCCGCTCTGTACCATCACTCATTCATATATCTTTATGTACATATTCTTTATCCCCTTACACTTGTGTCTATAAGGTAGTAGTTTTGGAATTGTTAGCTAGATTACTTGTTGGTTATTACTGCATTGTCGGAACTAGAAGCACAAGCATTTCGCTACACTCGCATTAACATCTGCTAACCATGTGTATGTGACAAATAAAATTGGATTTGATTTGATTTGATTTGCATGGCCGAAATACAAGTTTCTTACTTTTTTCCCCTTCTACTTGCCTCTGCCATTTTTGTGGTAATGCTGCAATTAGTTGGTTGTAATTTTGGGTAGAGCAGACATTTCCATATGTCTGTGTTAGCTGCATGTGTGACATAATTCCACCAGTTCTATTTATGATATCATTCACTAAAATTATACCTTTTAAAAATATTCATTCGAAAAATATGTTTTTTCATCAATTTGTATATTGAGTTTAACCACAATATTTGTTGTACTATTTGTTCTGTATTTTCAGGTTGATTAAACTGAAATTGCAACCAACCTTCTTAGGCTTGTTTAAAAAAATAATGATATTTTGGAGATTATTTCCTTTCATTCAACCTGAAGTGGGCAGTTGTAATCTCAACCTGAAGTGGGCAGTTGTAATCATTCTTAAACATGGGATGAGACATTCCTACCAATTTACTAGAGAACCAGTTTGGATTTAACTATAACTTTTGTATGACTGATGCCTTTAGCGAGAGGTCTAATGCTTTAATATTTAATAATTTCTGTCCACAGAATTCATATTCGTTATATAAATAGGCCCTTTTAATTTTGTCTGGCTTGCCATTGCAAATAAAATGGAATCTTTTTTGTTCATATAATTTAAAAAGCAGGTCAGTAGGTGTAGGCAAAACCTTAAGCAAATAGGTAAACTGTGATTTGACAAAAGAGTTAATCAGGGTGATTTTTCCACAAAAATACAGATATTTTCATTTCAATGGTAGCAAGATCTTATCAATTTCTGCTAAATTTCTATAAAAATGTATTGGAGTGAGATCATTTCTTTCTTTTGTTATTTGTATACCGAGTATGTCCACAGCTTCGTCAAACCATTTCATTGGTAAACTGCACGGTAATGTAAAATTTGCATTTTTTGTGTGACCCAATTTATCATAATTTGGTTTTAATCCAGAAGTTAGCAAAAGTATCTATATCCTCTATGAGGCCATGGAGAGATTCTAATTGTGGTTTGAAAAGAAAACATGAATCATCAGCGTACAATGACACCTTAGTTTTTATGCCGCGGATTTCTAATTCCTTAATACTATTGTTGGATCTAATTTTAACAGCTCACATTTCGATGGCAATAATAAATAGACATGCAGATAGTGGACAACCTTGTTTTACTCTTCTATATAGTTTAAAACTTTCTGAGATGTAGCCATTATTTACTATTTTACACCTAGGTTTACTATACATAACTTTTACCCCAAAATTGAAATTTTCTAAGCATTTATATATAAACTCCAGTAGTACTTTATGAAAAGCCTTTTCAAAGTCAGCTATGAAAATCAGGCCTGGTGTCTTCGGTATTTCATAGTATTCTATTGTTTCCAGTACTTGTCTTATATTATCTCCAATGTATCGTCCACGTAAAAAACCTGTCTGATTAGGATGAATAATATCTGACAATAGTTTTTTAATTCTATGCTCCAAGCATTTTGCTAGGATTTTTGCATCATAACACTGAAGTGTAAGAGACCTCCAATTTTTTAAATTGACTGGATCTTTATTTAAACCACTTAGGTCCTGTTTCAGTAATAATGATACCAGATATTCTTGTTGCGTGTCCAATAACCTGCCATTTAAATAGGAGTGGTAATATGCTAAAAATGATCCTCTGAGTATAAAAAAAGTATAAAAAATAAAATAAAAAAAGTTTGGTATACTTCCATTGGTATGCCATCCAGCCCTGGAGTTCTCACAGCCTTTAAGGCTTTAATTGCATCTAGAAGTTCCTCCTCTGTAATTTGGCTTTCACATGGGTCTTTCTGTACAGATGTTAATTTTGGGTTAGGGTTCATAGCTCTGGCCTCTCTGTCCGAAGTGGTGTCCACGTTCGAGTTGGATTTTGTCGATAGCTTCGCGTGGAATCTGAAGCACTGTGAGGAGGAACTCTCTAACTACAGATTCAGGAACTTCTCCTTCTTTCTCTTGGATACCCGTAAGTAACAGATTCTCTCGCATGGATCTAGTCTGTATGTCAAGTAAGGCTTCTCTCAGAGCGGTGTTCTCTTTTTTAAGTTCATTAATAACTTCGGTTTCAATCTTCCTGACTGTCCCTTTTAGCTTGTTTGTATCTTTCTCCAATGTTCCAGCTTTTTCATCACTCATCTCTTCAACTCTTTTATATCCTTACTGACTAATTCAAGTATACCCAGTTTGTCATTTACTGATTCTAACAGATCGGTTTAGACCTTTACCATTCCCAGTGGTGGAAATATTAAATCGTCTGTGTCTGAAGAAGTGTCACATTTTCGATTCGAAAAAGCTTCCCGTCTTACTCTCCGTCATGTTTGGGTGTTGCTTGTTTTCTGAATATTTGTCGATAAATTTCTCTAGTCTTAAGATTTGTTTTGTGTTGTTATCCAGATTGAAGATTATCACCCACCAGATTGTGTAGTGCTAATATTTAGTCTAACTTAAAGATTTAGAATATTACGTGTTTATCCTGAGGTGCTATACATAACTACATTCAGTCCCCCATCTTCAGTCCGCCATCTTCCTTGACTACCTTTAAGTTTTTATAGAAGACTCATCTCTTCAGCAGGTTTTATGATTGAGTGTAGTCTGGCCCAGGTGGGTGTGAAGGTGAATGGAAAGGCACTGGAGCAATGAACCACCCTTGCTGTCTCTGCCTGGCCGGTTTCCCTCTCTCCACTGGGATTCTCTGCCTCAAACCCTATTACAGGGGCTGAGTCATTGGCTTACTAGTTATCTTCCATGCCGTCCCTAGGATGGGTGCGTCACATGAGTGGGTAGAGCCACTGACGTGATCTTCCTGTTGGGGTTGGCGCCCCCCTCGGATTTGTGCCATGGGGAAGATCTTTGTGGGCTATACTCGGCCTTGACTCAGGATGGTAAATTGGTGGTTGAAGATATACCTCTAGTGGTGTGGAGGCTGTCTCAGACTCCGGTATTTATGCTGCAATAGTTTATGTGTCGGGGGGCTAGGGTCAGTTTGTTATATCTGGAGTATTTCTCCTATCTTATCCAGTGTCTTGTGTGAATTCAAGTTCAGTTGAGTTATATCTGGAGTATTTCTCTCTTTCTCTTTCTCTCTCTCTTTCTCTCTCTCTTTCTCTCAGAGGACCGGAACCCTAGGACCATGCTTCAGGACTACTTGGCCTGATGACTCCTTGCTGTCCTCAGTCCACCTGGTTGTGCTGCTCCAGTTTCAACTGTTCTGCCTGCGGCTATGGAACCCCTCCCTACCTGTTCACCGGACGTGATACCTTGTCCCGGACCTGCTGTTTTGGATTATCTCTGTACTGCACATGCTGTCTCTAACTCTGAATGATTGGCTATGAAAAGCCAACTGATATTTACTCCTGAGGTGCTGCTGACCTGTTGCACCCTCTACAACCACTGTGATTATTATTATCTAACCCTGCTGGTCATCTATGAACGTTTGAACATCTTGGCCATGTACTGTTATAATCTCCACCCGGCACAGCCAGAAGAGGACTGGCCACACCTCAGAGCCTGGTTCTAGGTTTCTTCCTAGGTTCCTGCCTTTCTTGGGAGTTTTTCCTAGCCAACGTGCTTCTACATCTGCATTGCTTATTGTTTGGGGTTTTAGGCTGGGTTTCGTGCCTTTGAGACCATCCTCTCATCTATGGACAGGTTCTGGGCTGGCTGAAAATAGGTCTTGCAGGCCTCAACAATGTTGGGGTAGAGAGGTTTGATTTTGCTGTGCCTCTCTTCTTGTCATTGTCCTCATCAACTTTTCGGTCACTGATATGAAGCGCCTGTGAGAGAACCAGAAACCTTTTGCATGACATGACAGTGAGGGGGAAAGGCAGTTGGTAGAGAGATTACTTTTTCCAGTAGTCGCTCAGGGTTTTCAGCTTCACCAGCCCTATGTCGATGACCAGTGGAAGGTAGCAGAAAAGGTCTGACATGGAAATGGGCTTCCATGGTACTTTTTTTTGCCTGCTTGCCTCTTCGCCCCATATTAATTACTGTTAGACACGAGCAAATCAACAACTGAGGGATGAAAAACAGCTGAAAAAGATGAAGGGGGCTGTACGTTGCAGTCATGTTCAGCTGAGGTCCTGGCTTCCTTTTCGGCCTAAATGTTGGTTGAGGTGGCTCCACATCATCTTCTAGGACAGTGTGCCAACACCCGTCTGTCCCTTGGTTTGCAGGTTGCACACTTCCCCTCCTCCGCTTCTTTGTCAGTGCCTTCACACCTCTGGATGGCCCGGGAGGTGTGGAGCCGGAGACAGCAGGGGTCCGGCTGGATGAACCAGCTTCAGTGGTTGACATTGGGGGCTCCCATTCGGAGTCAGTGGCACCGTGAAATAAAAAAGTTCAGTTAGAATAGTTACACATATGAGCCCTGTATCAACAGGTATAATAAACAGATATATATAGAGTACAGGGAACATAATCACTAGGTTGAAGTGCTGTTCCATTTCATTCTGGCCATTGTTGTGGGCCTACCCTCCCCTCAACAGCCTCAAATAGGCTATTTCATGTGGGGGTGGGGTGGAGCGGCAGACACACGCATCTCGGCCATGCTCCCTCTAATCCACAATATGTTGATTGAGTGGAGGAAGCATGGTCGCTGTGTTGAGATGTGTGGATTTGCTGTTACATTCTACTCCATTCCATATTTTATATATATATATATATTTATATATATATATACACATACACACACAAACATAGGCTATGGGTCATACACATACAGTGGGGACAACAAGTATTTGAAACACTGCCGATTTTGCAGGTTTTCCTACTTTTCCTACTACAAAGCTTAGAAGAGGTCTGTAATTTTTTATCATAGGTACACTTCAACTGTGATAGACGGAATCTAAAACAAAAATCCAGAAAATCACATTGTATGATTTTTAAGTAATTAAGTATTTGATACATCAGAAAAGCAGAACTTAATATTTGGTACAGAAACCTTTGTTTGCAATTACAGAGATCATACGTTTCCTGTAGTTCTTGACCAGGTTTGCACACACTGCAGCAGGGATTTTGGCCAACTCCTCCATACAGACCTTGTCCAGATCCTTCAGGTTCTAGGGCTGTCGCTGGGCAATACGGACTTTCAGCTCCCTCCAAAGATTTTCTATTGGGTTCAGGTCTGGAGACTGGCTAGGTCACTCCAGGACCTTGAGATGCTTCTTACGGAGCCGTTCCTTAGTTGCACTGGCTGTGTGTTTTGGGTCGTTGTCATGCTGGAAGACCCAGCCACGACCCATCTTCATTGATCTTACTGAGGGAAGGAGGTTGTTGGCCAAGATCTCGCTATACATGGCCCCATCCATCCTCCCCTCAATACGGTGCAGTCGTCCTGTCCCCTTTGCAGAAAAGCATACCCAAAGAATGATGTTTCCACCTCCATGCTTCACGGTTGGGATGGTGTTCTTGGGGTTGTACTCATCCTTCTTCTTCCTCCAAACACGGCGAGTGGAGTTTAGACCAAAAAGCTCTATTTTAGTCTCATCAGACCACATGACCTTCTCCCATTCCTCCTCTGGATCATCCAGATGGTCATTGGCAAACTTCAGATGGGCCTGGACATGCGCTGGCTTGAGCAGGGGGACCTTGCGTGCGCTGCAGGATTTTAATCCATGACGGCGTTGTGTGTTACTAATGGTTTTCTTTGAGACTGTGGTCCCAACTCTCTTCAGGTCATTGACCAGGTCCTGCCGTGTAGTTCTGGGCTGATCCCTCACCTTCCTCATGATCATTGATGCCCCACGAGGTGAGATCTTGAATGGAGCCCCAGACCGAGGGTGATTGACTGTCATCTTGAACTTCTTCCATTTTCTAATAATTGAGCAAACAATTGTTGCCTTCTCACCAAGATGCTTGCCTGTTGTCCTGTAGCCCATCCCAGCCTTCTGCAGGTCTACAATTTTATCCATGATGTCCTTACACGGCTCTCTGGTCTTGGCCATTGTGGAGAGGTTGGAGTCTGTTTGATTGAGTGTGTGGACAGGTGTCTTTTATACAGGTAACGAGTTCAAACAGGTGCAGTTAATACAGGTAATGAGTATTATACGTCCCGCGAAAAGAACCATCATGTTTGGTTGTGTTACACACAACCAGTTTATTGCAATGAAACCAAACATGACTGGATAAACGCACGTGTGTGTATTTACATAAAATGTTTTGTCGAAAGTTGAATGTGACGGAATTCACGACACAAGCGGTTCACAAAATGTTTCGTGTTAGGCTATAAAAATGGATTTTATCAAACAAAAGACCATTCATTGTGTAACAGTGAACCTTGGGATTGCAAACAGAGGAAGATCTTCAAAGGTAAATTATTTATTTTATTGCAATTTGTGATTTTGTTACGCTTGTGCTGGTTGAAGTAGTATTTTGGTATGGGGCTCTGTCCTCAGATAATCGCATTGTATGCTTTCGCCGTAAAGCCTTTTTGAAATCTGACAACGCAGTTGTATTACCAAGATTATAGGCTTTTGAACCATGTGAGACACTTGTATTTTCTTGAATGTTTAATATTACTATTTATGTAGTGCCATTTCACCGGATGTTGTCGAATTTAAACCCGCTAACAGGATCTGTGCACTAAGAAGATATATAATTTTCTAGCTCTGAGTCTCTACTTTATCCAATGTAAAAAACACAATTTCAAATTTTGCTACATAACACCGAATCAGTCTGTATAGACGGAACATTTCCAGGTCTTTAATATGTGACTGTCTGTATAGGCAGAACATTTAAAGGGCCTTAATATGGGCCAGTTCGTATAGGCAGAATATTTACAGGGCTTCAATGTGGGCCTGTCTGTATAGGAAGAACATTTATAGGGCTTTAATGTGTGTTGTGTAATCGGACTGAAGGTAGTTAAGGAGTCAAGCGCAGCAGAGCAGAGATGTCAATGTAGCGTCTTTAATAGGCATGTCCCAAAACTGTACAGGGTCAATGTCCAATAAACACCCAAGACAATGGGAACACACAGTTACTCACGGAAGGAGAAAAAACAACGCTCCTTACTATACTTAACATACGGTACACGTGAATAAACTGAGGAAAAAAACCTCAACGAGCAACATGAAAAATAATCCTGCACAAACCTAAGCGGGAAAACAGGGGTAAATATACACACAGAAATGAAAGCAAATTGAAACCAGGTGTGAATGACCCAAAGACAAAACAAATGGAAAAGGAAAAATGGATCGGTGATGGCTAGTAGGCCGGCAACGCCGAACGCAGAGCACCGCCCGAACAAGGAGAGGAACCACCTTCGGTGGAAGTCGTGACAATATGGGTCTGTCTGTATAGGAAGAACATTTACAGGGCTTTAAATAACATTTACTGTGCTTTAATATGGGCCTGTCTGTGTTAGCAGAACGTTTACAGGGCTTTACTCAAGGATTCTCTTGGTCCGTTCAGGTAGTATTATAAGCTCTGTGAGCTATGGCTCTGAGGAGAACAGCCACTGTAGTTCACTGTCAACAGATTGCACTTTATTGAACCAGAGCTTGTCAGCATTTTTGGAGAGCTGGTGATGTATAATTGTGTGATCCTTTATAAAACAGTTTGTGGATGACAGGGACCAGAGGCTTCATTACTCTGGGTTTTATTGGACTGTGAAGAAAGGCCATTCTCCTAGTGATGAATAACAGCTCTCTGTTGGGAGTCAAGGTAAAACACTGTGAAGACAGGCCATTATCCTAGTGATAAATAACAGCTCTTTGTTGGGAGTCAAGGTAAAACACTGTGAAGACAGGACATTCCCCTAGTGATGAATAACAGTTGGGAGTCAACGTAAAACACTGTGAAGACAGGACATTCTCCTAGGGATGAATAACAGCTCTCTGTTGGGAGTCAACGTAAAACACTGTGAAGGCAGGCCATTCTCCTAGTCATGAATAACAGTTGGGAGTCAACGTAAAACACTGTGGAGGCAGGACATTTTCCTAGTGATTAATAACAGCTCTCTGTTGGGAGTCAAGGTAAAACACTGTGAAGACAGGACATTCTCCTAGTGATGAATAACAGTTAGGAGTCAAGGTAAAACACTGTGAAGACAGGACATTCTCCTAGTGATGAATAACAGTTGGGAGTCAACGTAAAAAACTGTGGAGACAGGACATTTTCCTAGTGATTAATAACAGCTCTCTGCTGGGAGTCAAGGTAAAACACAGTGAAGACATGACATTCTCCTAGTGATTACTAATCAATCAATCAAATGCATTTATAAAGCCCTTTTTACATCAGCAGATGTCACAAAGTGCTGTACAGAAACCCAACCTAAACACCAAACAGCAAGCAATTCAGATGTAGAAGCACAGTAGATAAGAAAAACTCCCTAGAAATTCAGGAACCTAGGAAGAAACCTAGAGAGGAACCAGGCTCTGAGTGGTGGCCAGTCCTCTCTGCTGGCAGTCAAGGTAAAACTCGCTGTGAACACAGGACATTCTCCTTGTGATGAATAATAGCAATCTGGTAAAACACAGGTAGAACACACAATACCTGCTCAGAGTGTGTGAAAACACACTTTGCTGATGAAATTTATTTTATGTTAAAAAAAAATTTTTTACTAAGACAGATATGAATCTTCATGTTCTGAATTCTTCAGTGGGGTATTTTTAGAACATATCATTAACGTTATCAAATCAATCAAATTTTATTTGTCATGTTTTGGAAATAACAGGTGTAGACTAACAGTGAAATTCGTATGGGAGATGCAGTCCTCAATTTAACCTTGCGTAATACCCTAGATGCAGTTGCACACCTAAAAACAAAAAACATTTGTCATAAGAAACTAGCTCCTTGATATACAGAAAATACCCGAGCTCTGAAGCAAGCTATATCGAATCTCCCATTCCTCTCAAAAGTTTTAGAAAAAGCTGCTGGGCAGCAACTCACTCCATTCCTGAAGACAAACAATGTATATGAAACACTTCAGTCTGGTTTAAGACCCTCTACTTTTAAACTCGGACAAAACAGAGATTCTAGGTCTAGGTCCTGAGAAACAAAGAGATCTTCTGTTGAATCTGACAATTAATCTTGATGGTTGTACAACTTTCTTGTCAAAAATGATGCAGAAAAATGAACCCACACTTTTGTAACTTCTAGATTAGACTACTGCATTGCTCTACTTTCCGACAATCTGGATAAAGCACTAAATAAACTTCAGTTAGTGCTAAATACGGCTGCTAGAATCTTGACTAGAACCCCAAAAATGTATCATATTACTCCAGTGCTTGCCACTCTACACTGGCTTCCTGTTAAGGCAAGGGCTGATTTCAAGGTTTTACTGTTAACCTACAAAGCATTACATGGGCTTGCTCCTACCTATCTTTCTGATTTGGTCCTTCCGTACATACCTACACATACGATATGGTCACAAGATGCAGGCCTCCTTACTGTCCCTAGAATTTCTAAGCAAACAGCTGGAGGCAGGGCTTTCTCCCATAGAGCTCTATTGTTGTGGAATGGTCTGCCTATCCATGCGAGAGACGCAGACTCGGTCTCAACCTTTAAGTCTTTATTGAAGACTCATCTCTTCAGTAGGTCCTATGATTGAGTGTAGTCTGGCCCAGGAGTGTGAAGGTGAATTATTTACTAGGATTAAATGTCAAACATTGTGAAAAACTGAGTTTAAATGTATTTGGCTAATGTGTATTTAAATTTCTGACTTCAACTGTATACACAGGGTACCAGTACCAAGTCCATCTGCAGGTGTACAATGTAATTGAAGTAGATATGTAGATATAGGTAGAGGTCAAGTGACTTGGCAACAGGATAGATAATAAACAGTAGCAGCAGCGTATGTGACGATTTAAAATAGATCAAAAACGTCAATGAAGATAGGCTGGGTAGCAATTGTATCCAAGAGGTCAGATTCCATAACCTAATGCATCCGATAATAAACACCAAGCTCTGTTGACAGAGCAGTGCCGCTTCTCATAGAGACTTTTGAGGATTTGACATTGATTTGACATCTTCTGCAAAGTTGTTTCAGCGGGTCACATAAAGCAAAATTAACATGATATGAGCTGAATTAAATGCAAAAGGTTTAGAAAATTAAAGCTTGAGGTATGCTCAGTGCTCTGTTGACATTTCACAGAGATACGCTTGTTTTTCTGAAAAATCTTTGAAAAAGTACAGGAGTTTCGCATTAATATGAAAACCATATACTAAAATGTGACCGACCAGCTCGATTCGGTTTTATATAGCAACATTTGAAATTGTATTTTTTACATTCAATAAAAGTAGAGACTCGGAGTTAGAAAATGGTATACCACACACTACAGTTGAGGAACAATGGGAAAGTAATTCTGCTTTGAAAGTTGATAAACTTGTAATCTCACTTTTGAAAAAATGGCCCTTGAATGTTTTGGTACACTTACTGGACAGCTCTTCTTTGTTTACACCCATTCAGCATTGTTCACACAATCTTAAACTTTAAGCCCCATCCATCCCTTTAAGGATTCACATGTGAGGCCATGTACTAAACAACCATAGATGTTTTACCAATGTTTACTGACACTGGCCATATTCAATGGGTGTTGAGCGTTCGTAAATTTGTCAGTTCTTCTGCACTCTCAAATGAGAGTGCTCTAAAATCTGAGTGAATTTACCAGCTACTTCTATTGACAGTTGTCACAGTGACATGATGAAAATTCTAATGAAATGGTAACTTGCATCGTGGAGTCTTTTGTTTAGACATGTAGCTAGCTAGATAAACAATGAACCATAATCCCAATTCATAACGTTACTTCCAATGAGCCAAGACCAGCTCAGTTTATCCCTACCATTGTGACAATGAGTCATCATAACACTGCATCAAATGTACATTATCCTAGGGTCATTGGCAGACACAATGTAAGTAACTTAATTTATGTCCCCCTAATTGCCCTGAATACCTCTGTTTATCCTACAGCTACTGTATGCAGTAATCAGCTTATGAACCAGAGTTACACAGTTAGCACAGGCGGTGTGCCCGAGTAGGAAGACCACTGTGTGTAGCTCATCCTGCACTATCAGCTCCAATGTCACGCCCTGACCTTAGAGCTTTTTATGTCTCCATTTTGGTTTGGTCAGGGTGTGATTTGGGGTGGGCATTCTATGTTATTTTTTCTATGTTTTGTATTTCTTTGTTTTGGCCAGGTATGGTTCTCAATCAGGGACAGCTGACTATCATTGTCTCTGATTGGGAACCATACTTAGGTAGCTTTTTCCCACCATGTTTTGTGGGTAGTTGTTTTCTGTTTAGTGTTTTCTGCACCTGACAGGACTGTTTCGGTTTCGTATTGCACTTTGTTATTTTTGTTTCAGTCATAAACACTTACCACACTGCGCTTTGGTCCAATTCCTCCTCATCAGACAACGACACCCGTTACATCCAATATAAATAACATGAGCAAGTCTACTTCTGATAAGCTTCCCAGTAAAGCATTAAACATAATCAAGCAACCCAGAGAAGTGCTAAAAATAGCCTACATTAACATATGCAGTCTGAGAAACAAGGTCCATGAGGTCAATAACTTGCTTGTAACAGATATTCTTTCTCTGGAACTCACTTAGATAATTCATTTGATGATAGTGGTAGAAATACATGGTTATAACATCTACCGAAAATACAGAAATGCCAATGGGGGTGGTGTTGCGGTCTATATTCAGAACCACATTCCTGTAAAGCTTAGAGATGATCTCATGTTAAATACTGTTGAAGTAATATGGCTACAGGTTCATCTGCCTCACCTAAAACACATTATTTTAGGAAGCTTCTATAGACCACCAAGTGCTAATAGTCAGTATCTGGATAATATGTGTGAAACGGTTGATAATATATGTGATATCAACAGAGAGGTATGTTTTCTGGGTGATTTAAATATTCTCATCAAGAAAAAACTCTAACTCTAACCAGCACCTGCAAACTGGTCAGGTTGTCAGTTAACCTACCAGGGTATTTAAAAACAGCACAGGAAGGAAATCATCAACATGTGTTGATCACATCTTTACTAATGCTGCAGATATTTGCTATAAAGCAGTATCCATATCCATCTGATGTAGTGATCACAATATAGTAGCTATATCTAGGAAAACCAAAGTTCCAAATGCTGGGCCTAATGTAGTGTATAAGAGGTATTACAATAAGTTCTCTAGTGATTCATATGTTGATGTAAAGAATATTTGCTGTTCTGTGGTGTGTAATGAGCAACCAGAAGCTGCACTGGACACATTTATGAAATTGCTTATTCCAGTTACTAATAAGTACACACCTAATAAGAAAATGACTGTAAAAACTGTTAAATCCACTTGGATTGATGAAGAATTGAAAATGTGTATGGTTGAGAGGGATGAGGCAAAGGGTATGGCAAATAAATTTGGCAGCCCAACTGATTTGTGACGTGGTAAGGTTGGACCCAGGTGCGAAGAAGAGACCAGATGAGGAATCAGTGGTTAAGGATAAACATAATACTTTACTGAGAAACAATAGCCGTAGGATCATAGTGTTTGTTGGTTTTTCCTAATGTCCTAAATCTCAAACTCACTCAGGAAATGAAAAAAAAACAGTAAACAATTCAAGCTTCTGCCTCGAACATCAGAAAATAAGGAAATCATAATGAGTAAATTGGACACACCTGAGTGTTGTTAATGACTCTAGACAAACTTGGCAAAATCATTCATTGAAACAGATGGCTCATTCATCACAAAACCCACTCATATTGCCAACTACTTTAATTACTTTTCATTGGAAAGACAAGCAAACTTGGGTATCACATGACAGCAACAAACACTGACAATACACATCCAAATATATCTGAACAAATTATGAAAGACAATACTTTTACTTTGAATTCCGTACATTCAGTGTGGAAGAGAGACAACAATAATGTTTAGACATCAACAATGACAAGCCACTGGGGTCTGACAATCTGGATGGAAAATTACTGAGGATAATAGTGGACGATATTGCCACTCCTATTTGCCACATCTTCAATTTAAGCCTACTAGAAAGTGTGTGCCCTCAGGCCTGGAGGGACGCAAAAGTCGTTCCGCTACCTAAGAATAGCAAAGCCCCCTTTACTGGCTCAAATACTGTAGCTGACCAATGTGTCTTACCCTTAGTAAACTTTTGGAAAAAATTATGTTTGACCAGATACAATGCTATTTCAACATGCTTACAGGGAAGGACACTCAACAAGCAAAGCTCTTACACAATGACTGGCTGAGAAATCAATGATAAAATGATTGTGGGGGCTGTCTTGTTAGACTTCAGTGCAGCTTTTAACATTATAGATCATAATCTGCTGCCGGAAAAACTTGTGTTATGGCTAACCCTTGTCTAACAGAACACAGAGGGTGTTCTTCAATGGAAGCCTCTCAAACATAATCCAGGTAGAATCAGGAATTCCCCAGGGTAGCTGTTTAGGCCCAATTACTCTTTTAAATCTTTACTAACGACATGCAACTGGCTTTGAGTAAATTGGGTCTATGTATGTGGATGACTCATCACTATACACGTCAGCTACTACAGCAACTGAAATGACACCAACACTTTTTATGGCTGGGGGGCAGCATTGAGTAGCTTGGATGAATAAGGCGCCTAAAGTAAACGGCCTGCTCCTCAGTCTCAGTTTCTTAGCAATGCATTTTATTATTAGTATTGGATAGAAAACACTCTAGCAGAATCAGTCAGGTGTCTGGCAGTCAGCCATTTTCTGATCATGTTTATTCCTCTTGGTATTCACTTGCGTTCCATTGCTCACGAAGACAAGAAGGATTACTCCGGTTAGAACTTTATTGAAGCTAGATGTTAAAAACATCCTAATGATTGATTCTGTACTTAGTTTGAAATGTTTCTTCAACCGGTAATATAACTTTTTGAAGTTTTTGACCGATATAACGCTGACCAGAATTAGCGTTTGGATATGTATACCAAACAAGCTAACAAAATAAGGTATTTGGACATAAATAACGGACATTTTTTAACAAAACAAACATTTATTTTGGACCTGGGATTCCTGGAATGCTTTCTGATGTAGATCATCAAAGGTAAGGGAATATTTATAATGTAATTTCTTGTTTATGTTGACGCCATCTTTGCGGCTGTGTTGTTTTTACTTCTGAGCGCCGTCTCAGATTATTGCATGGGTTTCTTTTTCCGTAAAGTTTTTTTTTTATGTGACACAGCGGTTGCATTAATAAGGAGAGGTATCCATGTGTATAACTTGTATTATCATCTACATTTAGGATGACTATTTCTGTTGAATGATGTCGCTATGCAAAATCACTGGATGGTTTTGGAACTAGTTAATCTAACGCGCCAATGTAAACTCCGATTTTCTGATATAAATATGAACTTTATCAAATAAAACATGCATGTATTGTGTAACATGAAGTCCTATGAGTGTCATCTGATGAAGATTATCAAAGGTTATTGATTAATTTTATCTCAATTTGTGCTTTTTCTCTCTCTCTTTGGCCGGTAAAATTGGCTGTGTATTTTAGTGAGTTGTTGGTTACCTAACATAATTGTTAGTGGTGCTTTCCCCCGTAAATCCTATTTGAAATCGGACACTGTGATGGGATTAACAACAAGACTACATTGAAAACGATATAAAATACATGTATGTTTGAGGAATTTTAATTATGAGATTTCTGTTCTTTTGAATATGGCTCCCTGTACTTTCACTGGATGTTGTTATATCACTCCCGGTAACGGGATCTCAGCCATAAGAAGTTTTAACAAAGAGCTGCAGTTTATTTCACAACCCCTCTTTTTACACTGCTGCTACTCTGTTTATCTTATATGCATAGTCACTTTAACTATACATTAATGTACATACTACCTCAATTGGGCAGACCAACCAGTGCTCCCACACATTGGCTAACCGGGCTATCTGCATTGTGTCCCGTCACCCACCACCCGCCAACCCCTCTTTTACGCTACTGCTACTCTCTGTTCATCATATATGCATAGTCACTTTAACCATATCTACATGTACATACTACCTCAATCATCCTGACTTACCGGTGTCTGTATGTAGCCTCGCTACTTTTATAGTCTCACTATTGTATATAGCCTGTCTTTTTACTGTTGTTTTATTTCTTTACTTACCTATTGTTCACCTAACACCTTTTTTTTCACAATTGCACTATTTTTGCACTATTGGTTAGAGCCTGTTTCACTGTTGTATTCGGGTGACAAATAAACGTGGATTTGATTTGTCATCGTCAAAACATATTGATAGTAGTCTGTAGATGGGGAGAAGTCTGTCCTTAATAAAGCGTTGCTCTGCCTTTTTAACAACACTATCAACATGACAGGTCCTTCAGGCCCTAGTTTTGTTGCACCTAGACTACTGTTCAGTAGTGTGATTAGGTACCACAAAGAAGGACTTGGGAAAATTGCAGTTGGCTCAGAACAGGGCAGCACGGCTGGCCCTTTAAAGTACACGGTGAGCTAACATTAATGACATACATGTCAATCTCTCATGGCTCAAAGTGGAAGAGAGATTGACTTCATTTTGTAATAGGTGTTGACAGCTGAATGTACCGAGCTGTCTGTTTAAAATACTACCACACAGCTCGGACACCAATGCATACCCCACAAGACATGCCACCAGAGGTCTCTTCACTGTCCCCAAGTCCAGAACAGACTACGGGAGGCTCACAGTAATATATAGAGCCATGACTACATGGAAATCCATTCCACATAAGGTAACTGATGCAACATGATTTTAAAAACAGGTAAAAATATACCCTTTGGAACAACAGGGACTGTGAAGAGACACACACAAAGGTACAGACACATGCATACATTGTGATATTGTTGCATGGTGGTATTAAACATTTTAGATTGTATATATGTAGTGGTGTGATAATGATATATGATGTACTGTTTTATATGCAATGTAAGCGCTTTAATATGTTTGGACCCCAGCAAGAGTAGCTGCTGCCGTGTGTCGTGTCTTTACTATCATTAAATTGAAGACTTAGTTTTTATCAAAGATTTCTGTAATCAGTATTACGCGATTAAACTGAATAATCATGTAACTGTAATTAACTAGGAAGTCGGGGAACCAAGGAAAGTATTCAGATTTCAAAGTTATCATTTCCCAATATAACCTTTCAGATATTTTCATATCTGATCAATAGTCTTCTGATTATTGAATTATTTATTTTACCTCACGTTAGTCTCATTCCAAACATCGTAAATGTTGGCTATCTACACGAACCCAGTCTTCACTATGAGTCATCCATACATCAGTTGTCTTAAATAATTAATTTATTACTAAGTAATTCACAGAAATGCATAAACAAACAAACATGGTAAATGTGGTTACATGAAATGATAGGAAAATGTGCCCTAGTGGGCTGAACCGGCATGGCGGCTTGTTAGACGAGAGAAGTGGGGGTCGACTGAGAAGTCACTACAGAGTTAAGAATTATAACAATTGAAATGCTAATCCTTTACACATGAACGCTCACTCATTTGGGAACAATTGCAATCAATATATATATTTACGCTCAGTGTGTCATCTTGATCGCTGGTGAAAAGTTTGTGTCTTTGTAGAATTGTCTGTCTCTCTCCCTCTGTCTTGGTTAGAGGGGATGGTTAAATCTTGACCCAGAAAATATAAAAAACTATCGGCCTATATCGAATCTTCCATTCCTCTCAAAAATTTTAGAAAAGGCTGTTGCGCAACAACTCACTGCCTTCCTGAAGACAAACAATGTATACAAAATGCTTCAGTCTGGTTTTAGACCCCATCATAGCACTGAGACGGCACTTGTGAAGGTGGTAAATGACATTTTAATGGCATCGGACCGAGGCTCTGCATCTGTCCTCGTGCTCCTAGACCTTAGTGCTGCTTTTGATACCATCGATCACCACATTCTTTTGGAGAGATTGGAAACCCAAATTGGTCTACACGGACAAGTTCTGGCCTGGTTTAGATCTTATCTGTCGGAAAGATATCAGTTTGTCTCTGTGAATGGTTTGTCCTCTGACAAATCAACTGTAAATTTCGGTGTTCCTCAAGGTTCCGTTTTAGGACCACTATTGTTTTCACTATATATTTTACCTCTTGGGGATGTTATTCGAAAACATAATGTTAACTTTCACTGCTATGCGGATGACACACAGCTGTACATTTCAATTAAACATGGTGAAGCCCCAAAATTGCCCTTGCTAGAAGAATGTGTTTCAGACATAAGGAAGTGGATGGCTGCAAACTTTCTACTTTTAAACTCGGACAAAACAGAGATGCTTGTTCTAGGTCCCAAGAAACAAAAGAGATCTTCTGTTGAATCTGACAATTAATCTTAATGGTTGTACAGTCGTCTCAAATAAAACTGTGAAGGACCTCGGCGTTACTCTGGACCCTGATCTCTCTTTTGAAGAACATATCAAGACCATTTCAAGGACAGCTTTTTTCCATCTACGTAACATTGCAAAAATCAGAAACTTTCTGTCCAAAAATGATGCAGAAAAATTTATCCATGCTTTTGTCACTTCCAGGTTAGACTACTGCAATGCTCTACTTTCCGGCTACCCGGATAAAGCACTAAATAAACTTCAGTTAGTGCTAAATACGGCTGCTAGAATCCTGACTAGAACCAAAAAATGTGATCATATTACTCCAGTGCTAGCCTCTCTACACTGGCTTCCTGTCAAAGCAAGGGCTGATTTCAAGGTTTTACTGCTAACCTACAAAGCATTACATGGGCTTGCTCCTACCTATCTCTCTGATTTGGTCCTGCCGTACATACCTACACGTACGCTACGGTCACAAGACGCAGGCCTCCTAATTGTCCCTAGAATTTTTAAGCAAACAGCTGGAGGCAGGGCTTTCTCCTATAGAGCTCCATTTTTATGGAACGGTCTGCCTACCCATGTCAGAGACGCAAACTCGGTCTCAACCTTTAAGTCTCTACTGAAGACTCATCTCTTCAGTGGGTCATAGGATTGAGTGTAGTCTGGCCCAGGAGTGGGAGGGTGAACGGAAAGGCTCTGGAGCAACGAACCGCCCTTGCTGTCTCTGCCTGGCCGGTTCCCCTCTTTCCACTGGGATTCTCTGCCTCTAACCCTATTACAGGGGCTGAGTCACTTGCTTTACTGGGGCTCTCTCATGCCGTCCCTGGAGGGGGTGCGTCACCTGAGTGGGTTGAGTCACTGATGTGGTCATCCTGTCTGGGTTGGCGCCCCCCCCCCCCCCCCCTTGGGTTGTGCCGTGGCGGAGGTCTTTGTGGGCTATACTCAGCCTTGTCTCAGGATGGTAAGTTGGTGGTTGAAGATATCCCTCTAGTGGTGTGGGGGCTGTGCTTTGGCAAAGTGGGTGGGGTTATATCCTTCCTGTTTGGCCCTGTCCGGGGGTGTCCTCGGAGTGGGCCACAGTGTCTCCTGACCCCTCCTGTCTCAGCCTCCAGTATTTATGCTGCAGTAGTTTATGTGTCGGGGGGCTAGGGTCAGTTTGTTATATCTGGAGTACTTCTCCTGTCCTATTCGGTGTCCTGTGTGAATCTAAGTGTGCGTTCTCTAATTCTCTCCTTCTCTCTTTCTCTCTCTCGGAGGACCTGAGCCCTAGGACCATGCCCCAGGAATACCTGACATGATGACTCCTTGCTGTCCCCAGTCCACCTGACTGTGCTGCTGCTCCAGTTTCAACTATTCTGCCTTATTATTATTCGACCATGCTGGTCATTTATGAACATTTGAACATCTTGACCATGTTTTGTTATAATCTCCACCCGGCACAGCCAGAAGAGGACTGGCCACCCCACATAGCCTGGTTCCTCTCTAGGTTTCTTCCTAGGTTTTGGCCTTTCTAGGGAGTTTTTCCTAGCCACCGTGCTTCTACACCTGCATTGCTTGCTGTTTGCGGTTTTAGGCTGGGTTTCTGTACAGCACTTTGAGATATCAGCTGATGTACGAAGGGCTATATAAATAAATTTGATTTGATTTGATTTGAGTTGAAAGTGACATTTGTTATAGAATGGATGTTTCGGCGGTTGTCGTTCTTCGCGTTCAATGATAGCTAACTACTAGCTGCAGACTAGTAATTAATATCAAAGACTTGTTCTCATTCTGTCGGTATCGATAGTCTAAGTGTTTAACCACGTGGTATGGTTAAAAGATTCAGCAATCTTTTACAACCTTTGTCCCCCTCCTAATGGAGAAAAACATGGTCTGGTGATAATTTCTCAAAGTTGGGTTTTATTCGGAATGGCAGAAAAGGGCTGTCCCAGGATGTCTGACCCTAACTGGGCTCAGGGGCGGTCCTCTGATTTAGTTCAAATCCAATTCCCCTTTTGAGTTTTCCTTCATTAAACAGTCCAAAATCACATTGTAAAATTGTGTAAACAGTATCATACTCACTCATTCATACCTTATATCTGGGGCTATTATATAAACAGCGTTATGGTAATATGGCCACACCATCTCCCATGAGCTTCCCAAGTTGTGACAAGCGGACCAGTTCGTAGCTGGATTCTTCACCGATCTTTTACACTTTCTCCGGAACATGAAATTTGTTCGTACCTCAAGTTCTGTGAGGTTGAAGGATTTCCTTTGTCTCCATGAAAAACTACTCTCTATAACTGTGTGTCCATGAGGTCTTCTCAGGAATTTACGACCTCTGACCACAGCAGCCTAATTGAAGGAAGAAAGGGGGAGGCAGGGAGAGGGGGATGGGGTTGCTATACTCAAAGAGGCCAATGTCATGACACTTGGCAAATACAAAATACCCTGCATGAATCTGCAGGTAGCTAACCAACCACATTCTATGTTAGCTAGCTGACATTATGCTATAACTGGCAATGCAAATCGCTCTGAGATACTAATAATATTACTACACAGATCGAGCCAGCTAGGTAACAGTACTCTTTAACTTGAAATGAAAACGACTTTCTGACAAAATTAGAAACGTGTAATATCTGAAAATGTAGTTAGCTAGACTCTTACCCGTGGATGGATGCTTCTCACTCTGTCATGGATGCCATGGTTGCCCTTAGTTTGAAGATAGGAGACAGGATTTAGAACCCAGACTGTAACAGAACATCATAACAGAACCCAGGCTATAATAGAACATTATAACAGAACCCAGTCTGTAACAGAACCCAGACTATAACAGAACATTATAACAGAACCCAGTCTGTAACAGAACCCAGACTATAACAGAACATTATAACAGAACCCAGTCTGTAACAGAACCCAGACTATAACAGAACTCAGGATATAACCGAATCCAGATTATAACAGAACCCAGACTATAACAGAACATTATAACAGAACCCAGGATATATAATAGAACCCAGACTATAACAGAACCCAGGCTGTCACAATACCCAGGCTATAACAGAACACTTTAACAGCACCTAGGTTATAACATAATACTATAGCAGAACCCAGGTGATAACAGAACATTATGACAGAACCCAGGCTATAACAGAACCCAGGCTATAACAGAACCCAGGATATAACGAAACATTATATCAGAACCCAGGCTATAACAGAACCCAGGTTATAACATAACATAACAGAACCCATGATATATAATAGAACCCAGACTATAACAGAACCCAGGCTGTCACAGTACCCAGGCTATAACAGAACACTTTAACAGCACCTAGGTTATAACAGAATACTATATCAGAATCCAGGCTATAATAGAATATTTTAACAGAACCCAGGCTATAACAGAACCCAGGCTATAACATAACATTATATCAGAACCCAGGCTATAACAGAACTCTGGTTATAACAAAACCTTAATTAGTTGAGCTCTGACCACCATAGTGCTAAATGAAGAGCAGATAAGATGTTATTAAGGCAGAGGACCACTCCTGAGACCAAGCTCTTTAAATAGAGCATTACACTAGAAACCTAATTTCCTACACACAATTGAACTCACTCCCACGAGGGAGAGGAGATTTAGGATCAACAGAATGGATTGGAGTTGAAATTGCATTTAATAAAAGCGAAGTTAAGACACAACTTGATTAATAAATTATAATGGAGTCTGTAGGGAAATGTAAGGGACTGGTTTCATATGTGGGGTATAACCGTTTAAACACAGTTAATCTCAATTTTAGTCTCTGTTAGAATATCTCTGTCATGTTTTTGTTTCTGAGATTGTGAAGTTGGACGGACCAGCCTTGATGCTCTTATGGAGCAGAGATACAGAGACATCAACAATAACAACAGCACTTATACAGGATCACATAATTTCACTCTTTGCTTAGTGTACACCACAACCATCAGTAACAGCATTACATCATACTACATACAACTGTACTCCCAGCTCTTTCTTTGGAGTGATAGAACGCAGTGTCCACTATAGGTATAATGCCGGGAGTCGCTTGTAGGTTTAACAGAAATAACGCAGTTCCACACGCGACACCACTTTGCGGGTGTCGGCTAGCGCAGATCTGATCGAATCTAGCCTTTTCTCTATGTGGTGATAGAACCCAGTCTGTTGCTGGTGGTGATAGAACCCAGTCTGTTGCTGGTGGTGGTAGAACCCAGTCTGTTGCTGGTGGACACACCCAGTGTTTCCCTACGTGGTGAACACCAGAACTCCATAGAGTGAGATGAAGATGCCCACTCTCAGCTCTCGTCACACTGATCTTCTACACTCTTTTTTTCTTTTATAAATCAGATTCTCAGATGTCAGGGAAATAAAGGCCAATGTATTATTTATGAATTATGAAAAGATATTAAACTCCTCGTCATGGATCAAGATATGAACCGGATCAATTAACAACATTAGGCACAGTTCATATTCCAGATTAAATATGAGAGATATAGAATAACTGTGTTGAAACAGAATAACACCAGTACATCACTATCAGCCCTGTCAGAAGTCCATCTCCATTTTCATGCAGATTCCTCTCCCCTGTAACTATTCCCCAGGTCGTTGCTGCAAATGAGAATGTGTTCTCAGTCAACTTACCTGGTAAAATAACGGATAAATAAAATAAAAAAATAAAAAATAAAAAATGAACCTTTTGAAGTCAGTAAGACGTAGAGGTTTCTCTCTATGGCTTCTCTAGATTAATAAAGTGAGACGGGGTCTCCAGATTAACAATGGTTTCCCTAGATTAATGTTATGAGATTTCCTTTAGATTATCAAAGATGTTTCTGTAGATTAATGAAGCAAAGAATGCTAAACCTGATTACAGCAGACTTGAACTACTACACCCATACTCCAACCTTGATTCCACCCTCCCATCCAAGCCCAGATTCCACCCTATCTATCCCTCCCATCCCAGCCCAGATTCTTCCTTATCCATCCATCCATCCATCCCAGCCCAGATTCCACCCTTCCCGGCCCAGATTTCACCCTATCCATCCCAGACCAGATTCCACCCATCCCAGACCTGATTCCGTTCATCCCAGCCCTGATTCCACCCATCCTAGCCCTGATTCCTCCCTTCCCTGCCCAGATGCACCATATCCATCCCTCCCATCCCAGCCCAGATTCCACCCATCCCAGCCGGGATTCCACCCTTCCCAGACCATATTTCACCCTTCCCAGCTCAGATTCCATCCTATCCATTCCTCCCATTCTAACCTATCCATTACTCCCGTCACAGCCCAGATTCCACCCTATCCATCCCACCCCAGATTCCACCAATCCCAGCCCTGATTCACTCAATGGAGTGATTCCACCCATCCCTCCCATACCAGCTAAGATTCCATCCATCCCAGCTCTGATTCCACCCTTCACAGCCAAGATTCCACCCTTCCCAGCCCAGATTCCACCCTATCCACCCCCCCCCCCCCCCCCAGATTCCACCCATCTCAGCCCGGATTCCACCCATTCCAGCCCAGTTTCCTCCCTTCCAGCCCAGATTCCACCCTATCCATTCCACCCAAGGTTCCACCCTATCCACCCAGATTCCACCCATCCCAGCCCAGATTCCACCCATTCCAGCCCTGATTCCTCCCTTCCCAGCCCAGATTCCACCCTATCTATCCCTCACATCCCAACACAGATTCCTACCATCCCAGCCTAGATTCCACCAATCCCAACCCTAATTCCACCCATCCCAGCCAAAATTCCAGTCCTTCTGATTTTCTGTTTTTCACCATTGATTTAAACCATGAGAGCCCTATTAGGATATCCTAAGACCATGTCAGCACAACCAACCAGAGTAGAGCTAGCTGTCTGTAGAACCATCCAGACATGGACCCACCCAGCAAATGAGAAAACCCTGCAGCTGGACTCTGCAGGTGAACATTTATTATTATTTGACCCTGCTGGTCATCTATGAACATTTGAACATCTTGGCAATGTTCTGTTATAATCTCCATCCGGCACAGCCAGAAGAGGACTGGCCACCCCTCTAGATTCCTCTCTATGTTTCTTCCTAGGTTTTGGCCTTTCTAGGGAGTTTTTCCTAGCCAACGTGCTTCTACACCTGCATTGCTTGCTGTTTGGGGTTTTAGGCTGGGTTTCTGTACAGCACTTTGAGATATCAGCTGATGTACGAAGGGCTATATAAATCAATTTGATTTGATTCACCATGTTTCTGAGTGATGTAACTGCACAAAACAGAATAAATCAGGGATCGGGGATCGTCAATTAGTGGCCATATTCCACTGGACCTGGTGATGCTGAGGACGGTGCTATATAGTCTTGCTGTGGTAAAAGGCTAGGTGCTACAGTAGATTGTAATGGAATATTCTAATCAAGTGAGAGAGACTGTCCTTTCTTCAAACAATCATCTTTATTCGATATCGATTAATTACTGCAATAATGAGGCTGGTCGACCCCACACCCTTGAGTGTTGGACCGAGTAACCTAACCTCTACACAAATGCAGAGTACTATATATAGCTGACACTAAAAATGCTTAGTCATGATTGGTTCCACCCATCCCAAGCAGATTGGGGCATCATAAGCCACTCTGGGTTCATCTGGTCGTTATCTGGACAGGGTTGTTGTCTTAACCCCACCCTGGTTTAGTTTCCCAGATGCAAGGATGATTTTGAGACAATGAGGGATTGTTCTACTCCTAAACTATCGCTAGTAAAACACATTATTGTCTATGTAATGGAGTCTTTAACTAATTTGTCAGCTCAACCCATCTCTGGTGACCATACGCCCAGATTTGTCACGTTCTGACCTCTATTTCTGTTGTTTTGTATTTATTTAGTATGGTCAGGGCGTGAGTTGGGTGGGCAGTCTATGTTTGTTTTTCTATGTTTTGGGGCATTTCTATGTTTTCGGCCTAGTATGGTTCTCAATCAGAGGCAGGTGTCATTAGTTGTCTCTGATTGAGAATCATACTTAGGTAGCCTGGGTTTCACTGTGTGTTTGTGGGTGATTGTTCCTGTCACTGTGTTTGTTGTCACAGGATAGGACTGTTTTGCGTTTTCACATTTCTTGTTTTTGTTAGTTTGTTCATGTGTAGTGATTTATTAAAACATGAATAACCACCACGCTGCGCTTTGGTCCGCTTCTCTTCCTCCTACAGACGAACGCCCTTACAGAATCACCCACCGCAACAGGACCAAGCGGCGTGGTAACGGGCAACAGCGGCACAAGGAGGAATGGACTTGGGATGATGTGTTGGACGGCAAGGGTTGCTACACATGGGAGGAGATCCTGGCGGGAAAGGATCGCCTTCCATGGGAACAGGTGGAGGCAGCGAGGAGAGCAGAGGCAGCCGGAGAGAGGAGCTGGCGATATGAGGGAACACGGTTGGCAAGGAAGCCCGGGAGTCAGCCCCAAAAATTTCTTGGGGGGGGGCTAACAGGGAGTATGGCTACGCCAGGTAGGAGACCTGAGCCAACTTCCTGTGGTTACCGGGGGGCTAGAGAGACCGGGCAGGCACCGTGTTATGCTGTGGAGCGAACGGTGTCCCCAGTGCGGGTGCACAGCCCGGTGCGGTACATTCCAGCTCCGCGTATCGGCCGGGCTAGAGTGGGCATCGAGCCAAGTGCCATGAAGCCGGCTCTACGCATCTGGTCTCCAGTGCGTCTCCTTGGGCCGGCTTACATGGCACCAGCCTTGCGCACGGTGTCCCCGGTTCGCCTGCATAGCCCAGTGCGGGCTATTCCACCTCGCCGCACTGGCAGGGCGACCGGGACCATCCAACCGGGTAAGGTTGGGCAGGCTCGGTGCTCAAGAGCTCCAGTGCGCCTGCACGGCCCGGTCTATCCGTCACCACCTCCACGCACCAGCCCTCCGGTGGCAGCTCCCCGTACCAGGCTGTCTCTCCGGCCCATCCTTGCAGGGGCTCTCTCCTCTCCAGCGCTGCCGGAGTCTCCCGCCTCTCCGGCGCTACCAGAGCCTTCCTCCTCTCCAGCGCTGCCGGAGCCTCCCACCTGTCCGGCGCCTCTGCCGGAGCCTCTCGCCTGTCCGGCGCCGCTGCCGGAGCCTCCCGCCTGTCCGGCGCCTCTGCCGGAGCCTCCCGCCTGTCCGGCGCCGCTGCCGGAGCCTCCCGCCTGTCCGGCGCCGCTGCCGGAGCCTCCCGCCTGTCCGGCGCCGCTGCCGGAGTCTCCCGCCTCTCCGGCGCTACCAGGGCTTTCCTCTTCTCCAGCGTTGCCGGAGCTTCCCGTCTGCCCAGCGCCAGCTGAGCTTCCCGTCTGCCCAGCGCCAGCTGAGCTTCCCGTCTGCCCAGCACCAGCTGAGCCTCCCGTCTGCCCAGCGCCGCCAACGCCGCCCGTCTGCCCAGCGCCGCCAACGCCGCCCGTCTGCCCAGCGCCGCCAACGCCGCCCGTCTGCCCAGCGCCGCCAGTGCCGCCCGTCTGCCCAGCGCCGCCAGTGCCGCCCGTCTGCCCAGCGCCGCCAGTGCCGCCCGTCTGCCAGGAGCCGCCAGTGCCGCCCGTCTGCCAGGGGCCGCCAGTGCCGCCCGTCAGCCAGGGGCCGCCAGTGCCGCCCGTCAGCCAGGGGCCGCCAGTGCCGCCAGTCAGCCAGGGGCCGCCAGTGCCGCCAGTCAGCCAGGGGCCGCCAGTCAGCCAGGGGCCGCCAGTGCCGCCAGTCAGCCAGGGGCCGCCAGTGCCGCCAGTCAGCCAGGGGCCGCCAGTAAGCCAGGGGCCGCCAGTGCCGTCAGTCAGCCAGGGGCCGCCCGAGCAGCTGCCCCTCTGTCCAGAGCAGCTGTCGCCCCTCTGTCCCAAGCTGCTGCCGCCCCTCTGTCCAGAGCAGCTGTCGCCCCTCTGTCCCAAGCTGCTGCCGCCCCTCTGTCCCGAGCAGCTGTCCCTCTGTCCCGAGCAGCTGCCCCTCTGTCCCGAGCAGCTGCCCCTCTGTCCCGAGCAGCTGCCGCCCCTCTGTCCCGAGCAGCTATCGCCCCTCTGTCCCGAGCAGCTATCGCCCCTCTGTCCCGAGCAGCTATCGCCCCTCTGTCCCGAGCAGCTATCGCCCCTCTGTCCCGAGCAGCTATCGCCCCTCTGTCCCGAGCAGCTATCGCCCCTCTGTCCCGAGCTGCTATCGCCCCTCTGTCCCGAGCAGCTGCCCCTCTGTCCCGAGCAGCTGCCCCTCTGTCCCGAGCAGTTGTCCCTCTGTCCCGAGCAGCTGCTTCACCTCTGTCCCGAGCTGCCCCTCTGTCCCGAGCAGCCCCTCTGTCCAGTGGGGTCATTGAGAGGGGTGGCCATGGTGAGTAAGCCAGGGAGGCGGACAATAAGGCGGACTAAGACAATGGTGAAGTGGGGTCCGCGTCCCGCGCCAGAGCCGCCACCGCGGACAGACGCCCACCCAGACCCTCCCCTATAGGTCAAGGTTTTGCGGCCGGAGTCCGCACCTTTGGGGGGGGGGTACTGTCACGTTCTGACCTCTATTTCTGTTGTTTTGTATTTATTTAGTATGGTCAGGGCGTGAGTTGGGTGGGCAGTCTGTTTGTTTTTCTATGTTTTGGGGCATTTCTATGTTTTCGGCCTAGTATGGTTCTCAATCAGAGGCAGGTGTCATTAGTTGTCTCTGATTGAGAATCATACTTAGGTAGCCTGGGTTTCACTGTGTGTTTGTGGGTGATTGTTCCTGTCACTGTGTTTGTTGTCACAGGATAGGACTGTTTTGCGTTTTCACATTTCTTGTTTTTGTTAGTTAGTTCATGTGTAGTGATTTATTAAAACATGAATAACCACCACGCTGCGCTTCGGTCCGCTTCTCTTCCTCCTACAGACGAACGCCCTTACAAGATTAGCTGAAGGGAACTAGAGTGGAGACCATAAAAACACAGACACTAGCAGCACAGAAATGTCTTACTATCTTACTAGAATACACAAAGAATGGTTAATGTTCTTTAATCTTGAATATCTTTTAGTTATCAATCTTTCAAAAGCATTTGCAAAATAGATTTTTTGACCAGGTGGACAGGCATAAATAACTTTATTGCCTATTTGCCTATTCTCCTTTATCGAAACTGAAGGGTGAGAAATTCAACGTGCATAATAATTGCACATATGTTCACAACAAAGGTTTTTTTTCATCAGATAACACCACATACCTGGATATCGCTCAAGAACATGTCAACTTCCAGATTTGGTGAGTTCAGTGATATATGGCAGTATTTCTAGAAAGTACTCTCTCTAGCTTTGTTTTGAGTTAGGGTTAGATATTATTATCCTTTATAAGTTGTATCTGAAGAGCATTACCATGCCTCCTTGAGGTATGTTATCTCCATGACAAATGCTCTGTCACTTCCTGATAATCTGCGACAAGTGAGGACCCTGGGTAATGGACGTTAGCAGGTGCTGCTAGCCCAATGACGTCACAGGGGACAAGGCCAAGACAAGAATTATAATGAATTTAAATTACTGGATTATTAGAGCTAATGAGACAATACATGGTCCTCCACTGAAGGGTGGAGTTGGGAGGCAGTAAATTAATCTACATCAGCTATAGTTGGGAGGCAGTAAGTGAATTTACATCAGCTGGAGTTGGGAGGCAGTAAGTGAATTTACATCAGCTGGAGTTGGGAGGCAGTAAGTCAATCTACATCAGCTGGAGTTGAGAGGCAGTAAGTCAATCTACATCAGGTGGAGTTGGGAGGCAGTAAATGAATCTACATCAGCTGGAGTTGGGATCAGCGCTTAATTTGAGTTGGATCCTGCCGGAATAGGATCTGACTTTGTTTGTTCTGGCACCTATTTTCACAGATCCGGTATGTCTCACAGTATGATTTGCTAATTGTTTCACTGTAGACATTCTAATAAAAGCGATCCACATTAAGTCAAATTGGCTCCCAAGTGGCGCAGCGGTCTAAGGTACTGCATCTCAGTGCTAGAGGCGTCATTACAGACCCTGGTTTGATTCCAGGCTGTATGACAACCGGCCGTGATTGGCCAGAGGGCGGCGCACAATTGGCCCAGCGTTGTCCGGGTTAGGGTTTGGCCGGGGTCATTGTAAATACGTTTTTCTTCTCAACTGAATTGCCTAGTTTAATAAAGGTTAAACCCCCCCCCCCCCCCCCCATGAAGACCATCATGTAAAAGCACGGTGATCCTTCTATTATAAGGGCACAAGGGGAGACCCAAATGCAGATGCAGGAGGTAGATGGTTGAGCTCCAATATTTATTATAACAAAAGGGGTAGGCAAAAGGCAGGTCGGGGACAGGCGAGAGTTCATAAACCAGGTCAGAGTCCAAACAGTACAAGGGGATAGGCAGTCTCGAGGTCAGAACAGGCGGGTTTGGCGTCAGGACAGGTCAAAGGTTAAAACATGGAGGGCTAGGAAAAAAACAGAGACTGGGAAAAACAGGAACTAGGAAAAACGCTGGTTGACTTGGCAAAACGAGATGAAATGGCACAGAGAGACAGGAAACAGTGATAAATACACCTGGGATAATACCTGGAGGTGGTGGAGACGAGCACAAGGACAGGTGAAACAGATCAGGGCGTGACCTCTACACTACCGTTCAAAAGTTTGGGGTCTGACCTCTATTTCTGTTGTTTTGTATTTATTTAGTATGGTCAGGGCGTGAGTTGGGTGGGCAGTCTATGTTTGTTTTTCTATGTTTTGGGGCATTTCTATGTTTTCGGCCTAGTATGGTTCTCAATCAGAGGCAGGTGTCATTAGTTGTCTCTGATTGAGAATCATACTTAGGTAGCCTGGGTTTCACTGTGTGTTTGTGGGTGATTGTTCCTGTCACTGTGTTTGTTGTCACAGGATAGGACTGTTTTGCGTTTTCACATTTCTTGTTTTTGTTAGTTTGTTCATGTGTAGTGATTTATTAAAACATGAATAACCACCACGCTGCGCTTTGGTCCGCTTCTCTTCCTCCTACAGACGAACGCCCTTACAGAATCACCCACCGCAACAGGACCAAGCGGCGTGGTAACGGGCAACAGCGGCACAAGGAGGAATGGACTTGGGATGATGTGTTGGACGGCAAGGGTTGCTACACATGGGAGGAGATCCTGGCGGGAAAGGATCGCCTTCCATGGGAACAGGTGGAGGCAGCGAGGAGAGCAGAGGCAGCCGGAGAGAGGAGCTGGCGATATGAGGGAACACGGTTGGCAAGGAAGCCCGGGAGTCAGCCCCAAAAATTTCTTGGGGGGGGGCTAACAGGGAGTATGGCTACGCCAGGTAGGAGACCTGAGCCAACTTCCTGTGGTTACCGGGGGGCTAGAGAGACCGGGCAGGCACCGTGTTATGCTGTGGAGCGAACGGTGTCCCCAGTGCGGGTGCACAGCCCGGTGCGGTACATTCCAGCTCCGCGTATCGGCCGGGCTAGAGTGGGCATCGAGCCAAGTGCCATGAAGCCGGCTCTACGCATCTGGTCTCCAGTGCGTCTCCTTGGGCCGGCTTACATGGCACCAGCCTTGCGCACGGTGTCCCCGGTTCGCCTGCATAGCCCAGTGCGGGCTATTCCACCTCGCCGCACTGGCAGGGCGACCGGGACCATCCAACCGGGTAAGGTTGGGCAGGCTCGGTGCTCAAGAGCTCCAGTGCGCCTGCACGGCCCGGTCTATCCGTCACCACCTCCACGCACCAGCCCTCCGGTGGCAGCTCCCCGTACCAGGCTGTCTCTCCGGCCCATCCTTGCAGGGGCTCTCTCCTCTCCAGCGCTGCCGGAGTCTCCCGCCTCTCCGGCGCTACCAGAGCCTTCCTCCTCTCCAGCGCTGCCGGAGCCTCCCACCTGTCCGGCGCCTCTGCCGGAGCCTCTCGCCTGTCCGGCGCCGCTGCCGGAGCCTCCCGCCTGTCCGGCGCCTCTGCCGGAGCCTCCCGCCTGTCCGGCGCCGCTGCCGGAGCCTCCCGCCTGTCCGGCGCCGCTGCCGGAGCCTCCCGCCTGTCCGGCGCCGCTGCCGGAGTCTCCCGCCTCTCCGGCGCTACCAGGGCCTTCCTCTTCTCCAGCGTTGCCGGAGCTTCCCGTCTGCCCAGCGCCAGCTGAGCTTCCCGTCTGCCCAGCGCCAGCTGAGCTTCCCGTCTGCCCAGCACCAGCTGAGCCTCCCGTCTGCCCAGCGCCGCCAACGCCGCCCGTCTGCCCAGCGCCGCCAACGCCGCCCGTCTGCCCAGCGCCGCCAGTGCCGCCCGTCTGCCCAGCGCCGCCAGTGCCGCCCGTCTGCCCAGCGCCGCCAGTGCCGCCCGTCTGCCAGGAGCCGCCAGTGCCGCCCGTCTGCCAGGGGCCGCCAGTGCCGCCCGTCAGCCAGGGGCCGCCAGTGCCGCCCGTCAGCCAGGGGCCGCCAGTGCCGCCAGTCAGCCAGGGGCCGCCAGTGCCGCCAGTCAGCCAGGGGCCGCCAGTCAGCCAGGGGCCGCCAGTGCCGCCAGTCAGCCAGGGGCCGCCAGTGCCGCCAGTCAGCCAGGGGCCGCCAGTAAGCCAGGGGCCGCCAGTGCCGTCAGTCAGCCAGGGGCCGCCCGAGCAGCTGCCCCTCTGTCCAGAGCAGCTGTCGCCCCTCTGTCCCAAGCTGCTGCCGCCCCTCTGTCCAGAGCAGCTGTCGCCCCTCTGTCCCAAGCTGCTGCCGCCCCTCTGTCCCGAGCAGCTGTCCCTCTGTCCCGAGCAGCTGCCCCTCTGTCCCGAGCAGCTGCCCCTCTGTCCCGAGCAGCTGCCGCCCCTCTGTCCCGAGCAGCTATCGCCCCTCTGTCCCGAGCAGCTATCGCCCCTCTGTCCCGAGCAGCTATCGCCCCTCTGTCCCGAGCAGCTATCGCCCCTCTGTCCCGAGCAGCTATCGCCCCTCTGTCCCGAGCTGCTATCGCCCCTCTGTCCCGAGCTGCTATCGCCCCTCTGTCCCGAGCAGCTGCCCCTCTGTCCCGAGCAGCTGCCCCTCTGTCCCGAGCAGTTGTCCCTCTGTCCCGAGCAGCTGCTTCACCTCTGTCCCGAGCTGCCCCTCTGTCCCGAGCAGCCCCTCTGTCCAGTGGGGTCATTGAGAGGGGTGGCCATGGTGAGTAAGCCAGGGAGGCGGACAATAAGGCGGACTAAGACAATGGTGAAGTGGGGTCCGCGTCCCGCGCCAGAGCCGCCACCGCGGACAGACGCCCACCCAGACCCTCCCCTATAGGTCAAGGTTTTGCGGCCGGAGTCCGCACCTTTGGGGGGGGGGGTACTGTCACGTTCTGACCTCTATTTCTGTTGTTTTGTATTTATTTAGTATGGTCAGGGCGTGAGTTGGGTGGGCAGTCTGTTTGTTTTTCTATGTTTTGGGGCATTTCTATGTTTTCGGCCTAGTATGGTTCTCAATCAGAGGCAGGTGTCATTAGTTGTCTCTGATTGAGAATCATACTTAGGTAGCCTGGGTTTCACTGTGTGTTTGTGGGTGATTGTTCCTGTCACTGTGTTTGTTGTCACAGGATAGGACTGTTTTGCGTTTTCACATTTCTTGTTTTTGTTAGTTAGTTCATGTGTAGTGATTTATTAAAACATGAATAACCACCACGCTGCGCTTCGGTCCGCTTCTCTTCCTCCTACAGACGAACGCCCTTACAAGATTAGCTGAAGGGAACTAGAGTGGAGACCATAAAAACACAGACACTAGCAGCACAGAAATGTCTTACTATCTTACTAGAATACACAAAGAATGGTTAATGTTCTTTAATCTTGAATATCTTTTAGTTATCAATCTTTCAAAAGCATTTGCAAAATAGATTTTTTGACCAGGTGGACAGGCATAAATAACTTTATTGCCTATTTGCCTATTCTCCTTTATCGAAACTGAAGGGTGAGAAATTCAACGTGCATAATAATTGCACATATGTTCACAACAAAGGTTTTTTTTCATCAGATAACACCACATACCTGGATATCGCTCAAGAACATGTCAACTTCCAGATTTGGTGAGTTCAGTGATATATGGCAGTATTTCTAGAAAGTACTCTCTCTAGCTTTGTTTTGAGTTAGGGTTAGATATTATTATCCTTTATAAGTTGTATCTGAAGAGCATTACCATGCCTCCTTGAGGTATGTTATCTCCATGACAAATGCTCTGTCACTTCCTGATAATCTGCGACAAGTGAGGACCCTGGGTAATGGACGTTAGCAGGTGCTGCTAGCCCAATGACGTCACAGGGGACAAGGCCAAGACAAGAATTATAATGAATTTAAATTACTGGATTATTAGAGCTAATGAGACAATACATGGTCCTCCACTGAAGGGTGGAGTTGGGAGGCAGTAAATTAATCTACATCAGCTATAGTTGGGAGGCAGTAAGTGAATTTACATCAGCTGGAGTTGGGAGGCAGTAAGTGAATTTACATCAGCTGGAGTTGGGAGGCAGTAAGTCAATCTACATCAGCTGGAGTTGAGAGGCAGTAAGTCAATCTACATCAGGTGGAGTTGGGAGGCAGTAAATGAATCTACATCAGCTGGAGTTGGGATCAGCGCTTAATTTGAGTTGGATCCTGCCGGAATAGGATCTGACTTTGTTTGTTCTGGCACCTATTTTCACAGATCCGGTATGTCTCACAGTATGATTTGCTAATTGTTTCACTGTAGACATTCTAATAAAAGCGATCCACATTAAGTCAAATTGGCTCCCAAGTGGCGCAGCGGTCTAAGGTACTGCATCTCAGTGCTAGAGGCGTCATTACAGACCCTGGTTTGATTCCAGGCTGTATGACAACCGGCCGTGATTGGCCAGAGGGCGGCGCACAATTGGCCCAGCGTTGTCCGGGTTAGGGTTTGGCCGGGGTCATTGTAAATACGTTTTTCTTCTCAACTGAATTGCCTAGTTTAATAAAGGTTAAACCCCCCCCCCCCCCCCCATGAAGACCATCATGTAAAAGCACGGTGATCCTTCTATTATAAGGGCACAAGGGGAGACCCAAATGCAGATGCAGGAGGTAGATGGTTGAGCTCCAATATTTATTATAACAAAAGGGGTAGGCAAAAGGCAGGTCGGGGACAGGCGAGAGTTCATAAACCAGGTCAGAGTCCAAACAGTACAAGGGGATAGGCAGTCTCGAGGTCAGAACAGGCGGGTTTGGCGTCAGGACAGGTCAAAGGTTAAAACATGGAGGGCTAGGAAAAAAACAGAGACTGGGAAAAACAGGAACTAGGAAAAACGCTGGTTGACTTGGCAAAACGAGATGAAATGGCACAGAGAGACAGGAAACAGTGATAAATACACCTGGGATAATACCTGGAGGTGGTGGAGACGAGCACAAGGACAGGTGAAACAGATCAGGGCGTGACCTCTACACTACCGTTCAAAAGTTTGGGGTCACCTAGAAAAGTCCTTGTTTTTTAAAATAAAGCACATTTTTCATCCATTAAAATAACATAAAATTGATCAGAAATACAGTAAAGACATTGTTAATGTTGTAAATGACTATCGTAGCTGGAAACGGCAGATTTTTTATGGGAATATCGACATAGGCGTACAGAAGCCCATTATCAGCAACCATCACTCCTAATGTGCCATGTTCCAATGGCACACTATGATAGCTAATCCAAGTTTATCATATTAAAAGGTTAATCGATCATTGGAAAACCCTTTTTCAATTATGTTAGCACAGCTGAAAACTGCTGACATGATGAAAGAAGCAATACAATTGGCCTTCTTTAGACTAGTTGAGTATCTGGAGCATCAGCACAGAACAACACAAACTGGCTCTAACCAGAATAGATAGAGGAGTGGGAGGCCCCGGTGCACAACTGAGCAAGACGACAAGTACATTAGAGTGTCTAGTTTGAGAAACAGACACCTCACAAGTCCTCAACTGGCAACTTCATTAAATAACACCCGCAAAACACCAGTCTCAACGTCAACAGTGAAGCGGTGTCTCCGAGAAGCTGTCCTTCTAGGCAGAGTTGCAAAGAAAATGCTATATCTCAGACTGGCCAATAAAAAGAAAAGATTAAGATGGGCAAAATAACACAGACACTGGACAGAGGAACTCTGCATCCCATCCCTCTTCACTGTTGACGTTGAGACCAGTGTGTTGCGGGTAATATTTAATGAAGCTGCAAGTTGAGGACTTGTGAGGCATCTGTTTCTCAAAGTAGAAACTCTAATGTCCTTGTCCTCTTTCTCAGCATTCTGATGCTACAGATACTCAACTAGTCTAAAGACTGGTGGATCCATCTAGTGGCTGTAGCTAATGTTGTTATCTGGACTTGTAGAGCCATCTAGTGGCCATGGCTGTAGTTGGTTTTGTTATCTGGACTGGTGGATCCATCCAGTGGCTGTAGCTACTGTTGTTATCTGGACTGGTTGATCCATCCAGTGGCTGTAGCTACTGTTGTTATCTAGACTGGCGGATCCATCTAATGGCTGTAATTAGTGTTGTTATCTAGACTGGCGGATCCGTCTAGTGGACATGGCTGTAGTTAGTGTTGTTATATGGACTGGTGGATCCATCTAGTTGATGTAGTTAGTGTTGTTGTCTGGGCTGGTTGATCCATCTAGTGGACATGGTTGTAATTACTGTTGTAATCTGGACTGGTGGATCTATATAGTGGCTACAGTTAGTGTTGTTATCTGGACTGGTGGATCCATCTGCTGGCCATGGATATAGTTAGTGTTGTTATATGGACTGGTGGATCCATCTAGTCGATGTAGTTAGTGTTTTTGTCTGGGCTGGTTGATCCATCTAGTGACCAGGGCTGTAGTTAGTGTTGTTACCTGGACTGGTGGATCCATCTGGTGGCCATGGATATAGTTAGTGTTTTTATATGGACTGGTGGATCCATCTAGTGGCTGTAGTTAGTGTTGCAATCTGAACTGGTGGAGCTGTCTTGTTGCCATGACTGTAGATAGTGTTGTTATCTGGACTGGATGCCATCTGGAGCCGTGGATGTAGTTTGTGTTGTTTTCTGGACTGGTGGATCCTTTTAGTCCGCACCTTTGGGGGGGGGGTACTGTCACGTTCTGACCTCTATTTCTGTTGTTTTGTATTTATTTAGTATGGTCAGGGCGTGAGTTGGGTGGGCAGTCTGTTTGTTTTTCTATGTTTTGGGGCATTTCTATGTTTTCGGCCTAGTATGGTTCTCAATCAGAGGCAGGTGTCATTAGTTGTCTCTGATTGAGAATCATACTTAGGTAGCCTGGGTTTCACTGTGTGTTTGTGGGTGATTGTTCCTGTCACTGTGTTTGTTGTCACAGGATAGGACTGTTTTGCGTTTTCACATTTCTTGTTTTTGTTAGTTAGTTCATGTGTAGTGATTTATTAAAACATGAATAACCACCACGCTGCGCTTCGGTCCGCTTCTCTTCCTCCTACAGACGAACGCCCTTACAAGATTAGCTGAAGGGAACTAGAGTGGAGACCATAAAAACACAGACACTAGCAGCACAGAAATGTCTTACTATCTTACTAGAATACACAAAGAATGGTTAATGTTCTTTAATCTTGAATATCTTTTAGTTATCAATCTTTCAAAAGCATTTGCAAAATAGATTTTTTGACCAGGTGGACAGGCATAAATAACTTTATTGCCTATTTGCCTATTCTCCTTTATCGAAACTGAAGGGTGAGAAATTCAACGTGCATAATAATTGCACATATGTTCACAACAAAGGTTTTTTTTCATCAGATAACACCACATACCTGGATATCGCTCAAGAACATGTCAACTTCCAGATTTGGTGAGTTCAGTGATATATGGCAGTATTTCTAGAAAGTACTCTCTCTAGCTTTGTTTTGAGTTAGGGTTAGATATTATTATCCTTTATAAGTTGTATCTGAAGAGCATTACCATGCCTCCTTGAGGTATGTTATCTCCATGACAAATGCTCTGTCACTTCCTGATAATCTGCGACAAGTGAGGACCCTGGGTAATGGACGTTAGCAGGTGCTGCTAGCCCAATGACGTCACAGGGGACAAGGCCAAGACAAGAATTATAATGAATTTAAATTACTGGATTATTAGAGCTAATGAGACAATACATGGTCCTCCACTGAAGGGTGGAGTTGGGAGGCAGTAAATTAATCTACATCAGCTATAGTTGGGAGGCAGTAAGTGAATTTACATCAGCTGGAGTTGGGAGGCAGTAAGTGAATTTACATCAGCTGGAGTTGGGAGGCAGTAAGTCAATCTACATCAGCTGGAGTTGAGAGGCAGTAAGTCAATCTACATCAGGTGGAGTTGGGAGGCAGTAAATGAATCTACATCAGCTGGAGTTGGGATCAGCGCTTAATTTGAGTTGGATCCTGCCGGAATAGGATCTGACTTTGTTTGTTCTGGCACCTATTTTCACAGATCCGGTATGTCTCACAGTATGATTTGCTAATTGTTTCACTGTAGACATTCTAATAAAAGCGATCCACATTAAGTCAAATTGGCTCCCAAGTGGCGCAGCGGTCTAAGGTACTGCATCTCAGTGCTAGAGGCGTCATTACAGACCCTGGTTTGATTCCAGGCTGTATGACAACCGGCCGTGATTGGCCAGAGGGCGGCGCACAATTGGCCCAGCGTTGTCCGGGTTAGGGTTTGGCCGGGGTCATTGTAAATACGTTTTTCTTCTCAACTGAATTGCCTAGTTTAATAAAGGTTAAACCCCCCCCCCCCCCCCCCATGAAGACCATCATGTAAAAGCACGGTGATCCTTCTATTATAAGGGCACAAGGGGAGACCCAAATGCAGATGCAGGAGGTAGATGGTTGAGCTCCAATATTTATTATAACAAAAGGGGTAGGCAAAAGGCAGGTCGGGGACAGGCGAGAGTTCATAAACCAGGTCAGAGTCCAAACAGTACAAGGGGATAGGCAGTCTCGAGGTCAGAACAGGCGGGTTTGGCGTCAGGACAGGTCAAAGGTTAAAACATGGAGGGCTAGGAAAAAAACAGAGACTGGGAAAAACAGGAACTAGGAAAAACGCTGGTTGACTTGGCAAAACGAGATGAAATGGCACAGAGAGACAGGAAACAGTGATAAATACACCTGGGATAATACCTGGAGGTGGTGGAGACGAGCACAAGGACAGGTGAAACAGATCAGGGCGTGACCTCTACACTACCGTTCAAAAGTTTGGGGTCACCTAGAAAAGTCCTTGTTTTTTAAAATAAAGCACATTTTTCATCCATTAAAATAACATAAAATTGATCAGAAATACAGTAAAGACATTGTTAATGTTGTAAATGACTATCGTAGCTGGAAACGGCAGATTTTTTATGGGAATATCGACATAGGCGTACAGAAGCCCATTATCAGCAACCATCACTCCTAATGTGCCATGTTCCAATGGCACACTATGATAGCTAATCCAAGTTTATCATATTAAAAGGTTAATCGATCATTGGAAAACCCTTTTTCAATTATGTTAGCACAGCTGAAAACTGCTGACATGATGAAAGAAGCAATACAATTGGCCTTCTTTAGACTAGTTGAGTATCTGGAGCATCAGCACAGAACAACACAAACTGGCTCTAACCAGAATAGATAGAGGAGTGGGAGGCCCCGGTGCACAACTGAGCAAGACGACAAGTACATTAGAGTGTCTAGTTTGAGAAACAGACACCTCACAAGTCCTCAACTGGCAACTTCATTAAATAACACCCGCAAAACACCAGTCTCAACGTCAACAGTGAAGCGGTGTCTCCGAGAAGCTGTCCTTCTAGGCAGAGTTGCAAAGAAAATGCTATATCTCAGACTGGCCAATAAAAAGAAAAGATTAAGATGGGCAAAATAACACAGACACTGGACAGAGGAACTCTGCATCCCATCCCTCTTCACTGTTGACGTTGAGACCAGTGTGTTGCGGGTAATATTTAATGAAGCTGCAAGTTGAGGACTTGTGAGGCATCTGTTTCTCAAAGTAGAAACTCTAATGTCCTTGTCCTCTTTCTCAGCATTCTGATGCTACAGATACTCAACTAGTCTAAAGACTGGTGGATCCATCTAGTGGCTGTAGCTAATGTTGTTATCTGGACTTGTAGAGCCATCTAGTGGCCATGGCTGTAGTTGGTTTTGTTATCTGGACTGGTGGATCCATCCAGTGGCTGTAGCTACTGTTGTTATCTGGACTGGTTGATCCATCCAGTGGCTGTAGCTACTGTTGTTATCTAGACTGGCGGATCCATCTAATGGCTGTAATTAGTGTTGTTATCTAGACTGGCGGATCCGTCTAGTGGACATGGCTGTAGTTAGTGTTGTTATATGGACTGGTGGATCCATCTAGTTGATGCAGTTAGTGTTGTTGTCTGGGCTGGTTGATCCATCTAGTGGACATGGTTGTAATTACTGTTGTAATCTGGACTGGTGGATCTATATAGTGGCTACAGTTAGTGTTGTTATCTGGACTGGTGGATCCATCTGCTGGCCATGGATATAGTTAGTGTTGTTATATGGACTGGTGGATCCATCTAGTCGATGTAGTTAGTGTTTTTGTCTGGGCTGGTTGATCCATCTAGTGACCAGGGCTGTAGTTAGTGTTGTTACCTGGACTGGTGGATCCATCTGGTGGCCATGGATATAGTTAGTGTTTTTATATGGACTGGTGGATCCATCTAGTGGCTGTAGTTAGTGTTGCAATCTGAACTGGTGGAGCTGTCTTGTTGCCATGACTGTAGATAGTGTTGTTATCTGGACTGGATGCCATCTGGAGCCGTGGATGTAGTTTGTGTTGTTTTCTGGACTGGTGGATCCTTCTAGAGCCATGGATGTAGTTAGATTTGTTATCTGGACTGGTGGATCCGTCTAATGGCTGTAGTTAGTGTTGCTTTCTGGACTTCTGGATCCATCCAGTGGCTGAAGCTATTGTTGTTATCTGGACTGGTGGATCCATCTACTAGATGTATTGTGACGGCCCTGAATTTATCTGAACCGTCTCAGCACTTCTCCTTCCAATAGGGCGCTTGCCTTTTAATTCCCAGTTAAATAGTGCTTCTCCTTCCTGTAGGGCGCTTCCCCTTTAATGACGAATTAAATAGCCAGCCTCAGCTGCGCAAAAGTGGTGTTGTGATGGAGACACGAATGAGGATGTGTTCAACCCTCAGTTCTGAAGCTTCTCTATTCCATTTGTTTTGTTGTATTTAAAAGTGTGCTTTTGTAGCTTAATAGCAAGTTTACCCAGGATCGGAACCACTCTTTGTGTCCGTTGGACTAACGTAAACTCACTCACTTTTGTACATCGTAATGTCAATACCATTGTTAAGTACAATTTCCAACAGAATCAATTACATGTCCCCCACGCTGCCCGTTTCTGCATAATTCAAGAAGACAATGAGCCCCGTCGGGTCTTTAAAAAAATGGCGTGTGGGGAAGCAAAACTAATGCATGATAGTGTGAAGGAGAGATGTGTGGGAAAATGGCTTTTTTTCACTCGATCTGTCCAACTTATCACCTTATCGCCTCTAAAATGTCAATAAAACACTATAAAGAGTTAATATAATGTGTCATTACATACCTATTTGAAGGTTTGTGTCGAATTTGAATCGGGTTTTTAGGGCGGTGCTAAAGTGATCTTAGAAGTAAACAGCCTCTTTGAGAATGATGATCGCATGCAATGATGACGCAAAAAATGACTAGGTATCCCCCCCTTACCCCCGTTACTGTCCATTTCTTGTTTTTAAACGATGAGAGAAGTGCTACACCTGGTGGAGAGACAGAAATAGTTGCTTTATTCGTGCTGTACGTTACGACATGACACGTCACGATGTAACTGATGTAACTGTAACTGTTTTTTCAACTTTTCTCAAATACTATAGAGCCATTACCATGTCGATCAACGCTTGAATATTAACCTAGTTCATACCCCCGATTTTGAAGTCAACACAGTCGCTACAGTCCCATTAGTTTTCTTTGTAACCTCGTTTGATTGTTGCGGTTGCGCACATTTGTACTGAATGGGGTGAGTTTACGTTACACATCTCCGTTGTTCTTTGTGGCCTTTCTCCGCTGGAGATCTGTTGTCGGATTCCTTTTTGTATATGGTATTTAATTTGCTTTTGTGAGATGTATACTGTGATGATTTATGTAGTTAGTTGTAGTTGAGGACAGATTTGATACGGTTTATGGTTGTGTGGTTAAATAATTGTTATTTTGATTGTATGATTGATACTGGGTTTACGCTACACTTGTATGATCGGACAAACATTGTGTGACTAAGATCACTTGAGTTCCCTGAACTCCTTCACCGGGCTGGACTCTTTTAGGCCCAAGGTACAGGACTTTTCTGGAGGAACGAGAACTCATTATTTGTTTTATGTGTGTGTGATCATTTATGTTGCTAATACAACCCAAGCAAAATAATACCGTTGTTTTGAAGTTATTTCCAATGTTTTAAGGGTTTATGAAAAGTGTATGTCCATCCTGACTTTTACATGAGTCCTTTGTATTGGTGTAGACTTGACGGACCATATGGGACTCATTCCCTCCCAAACCAAAAGGAGAAACCAATATTTTCTCTGGTAGGCACAACCTACCTGGCACCCCTATAAACAGTAAACTCAAGTCAAAACCGTTACAGTATGGTAGTGTTGTTACCTGGACTGGTGGATCCATCTAGTGACCATGGTTGTAGTCAACGTTGTTTCCAGAACTGGTGGATCCATCTCATGGCTCTAGTTAGTGTTGTCATCTGGATTGGTGGATCCATCTAGAGCCATGGATGTAGTTAGTGTTGTTGTCTGGACTGGTGGATCCATCTAGTGGCTGTAGCTAGTGTTTTATCTGGACTGGTGGTTTCTTCTAGTTGCTATAGTTAGTGTTGTTCTCTGAACTGTTGGATCCGTGAAGTGGCTGTAGGTAGTGTTTTCTGGACTGTAGATCCATCTTGTAGTTGTGGATGTAGCCAGTTTTGTTACCTGGACTGGTGGATCCATCTATTGGTTAGAGTTGGGGTTTAGGGGTTAGGGTTTAGGAGTTGGGGTTTGGGGTTTGGGGGTTGGGGTGGGGGTTTAGGGGTTGGGGGTTAGGAGTTGGGATTTGGGGTTTAGGGGTTGGGGTTTGGGGGTTGGGTTAGGGTTAGAGTTGGGGTTTAGGGGTTGGGGTTTGGGGGTTTAGGGGTTGGGGTTTAGGAGTTGGGGTTTGGGGTTTAGGGGTTGGGGTTTGGGGGTTGGGGGTTAGGAGTTGGGGTTTGGGGTTTAGGGGTTGGTGTTTAGGAGTTGGGGTTTGGGGTTTTGGGGTTGGGTTAGGGTTTAGGGTTAGGATTAGAGGGTTAGGGTTAGAGGGTTAGGGTTAGGTTTTGAATATAATTGTGTTTCGTTTCAACTAGTTAGTTTTACGGTGCACAGGCCTATCTCCTGTTTATCCCTCCCATTTCTGATGATCTAATATAATAGGTGTAGTACTTAAAAAGGCCCGTAGATGTCCTCCTAGGATCATAAATTAAACTGAGGTAGGCTCCAAGTTGCCTCTTTTTCTGGGTGGCAGTGCAGAAGTCAATGTGGTGAGAGATTCATTCAACCATAGTGTTGTTAAATATGAACATAAACGCCATATTGTGCATTTAAATGGTTTTATTGTTTTGTTAAAGGAAAGGAAAAACCTAAAAGAGGAAGTGCCAAACTAAAACCAAACAAACCATAAATATATAGAGAGTAAAAATAAAATATGAATGAAACCATGTTCTTCTCCATCCATTTTCCTGTCTGTTAAAACCCATTTTCTAAAACCTCTCGTTCAGGCCATTTGGCGTTATTGTCTGTAGGTGCTGGATCCACTCCCGTTCTACCCTCCTTCGCTGCCCACAGGTCCAGCCTATATGTGACTGTAACCCTGATATGGTAAGGTGAGTGATGGGGTGCTCCTGGAAGTGGGTTATGAGTTCCGTTTGTAGGTGTGTCCTTTTAATGTTATACAGGTGTTGTTTGAGTCTGGTTTCTATGGTGTGTTTGGTTTCTCCAATGTATTGTTTATTGCAAAGTGTACATGTAATGATATAAATGGTGTTATGTGTGTTCAATGAATAAGATTCTTGTACTGGTGCTGATGTGTGGCTGTGTATATTTGTAATGAACTTTATCTGTCGAAAATGGAAATGATGAGGTTTGAGGTCTTGTGGTGGCTTACTACTGAATTTTGCTTTGGTGAGGAGGTCCTTTAAGTTTTTGTTTTTTATAAATGCTGAAATGATTCTGTATGGTTTGGGTGGTATGTAAGTGTGCTGAACTGTAGAGAAGTTGTGTTTGATTGATTGATGTAGGGGTCTAATTCTATGTGAAAATGTGGTTACTAGGGGGATGATAATTGTCTGTTGATTGAGTATTGATGACAAGGGAGGAGAGACAGAGGAAGTGTTTCGGTTTAGTGATTGGTGCAGATCACTTTCCATAGGGGAGTCAGGATTAGGATAAGGGAGGGAGATAGGATGAGAACCCTGGTTAGGGTAATGGTACACATTAGGGTTAGGCGTGGGGTTTGTGGAAAGGTTGAGGTTAAGGTTAGGCATGGGGTTAAGGGAAAGGTTAAGGTTAGGCGTGGGGTTAAAGGAAAGGTTAAGGGTTAGGGTTAGGGTTGGGGGGGGTTAGGGTTAGGGTTAGCGTTAGGGTTAGGGTTAGGGTTTAGGTTGTCTAGTTTTGAGTCGGTTGATCCACTTCCATCTCTGACATGTGGAAACCGAAGGGGGGGGAAGGGAGGGGTGTGCGTTTGTTTGTCTAGTTTTGAGTCGGATGATCCACTTCCATCTCTGACACGTGGAAGCCGAAGGGGGGGAAGGGAGGGGTGTGCACTCCACATCATATACGCGCGGTCCGGAGGGGTCCGGGCGCGGCCGGCCAAAGTAGTAGGCCCCATGGTTGCCCACTTGTAGATTAACCCGTTGGTTGGGTTAAAAGACTGTCTGTCAGTAGGTTTTAGGTTTAGGTATAGTTTTTAGAGTGGTTAAGGTTAGGTTTAAGGTTAGGGTAAGGAATAGTTTTTTTTGGAGAGGTTAAGGTAAGGTTTAGGTAAGGGTTTTTTAGAGTGGATAAGGTTAGGGTTAGGTTTAGGGTTAGGTATAGTTTTTCAGAATGGTTAAGGTTAGGTTTAGGTAGGTCTGTCAACTCAACTTAGGATCAGGCAAAACCTTTGAGTTGCGTACCTTATGTAGGTCCGGTCCTCGGTTGGTTGCCATGTGTCCATGTCGAGTGGTATGGTCATGATGTCTAGGTCCGCTATGTCAACGGAAGTGGAAAGCATAGTGCAACCTAGGAGTTTACTCTCTGTCGGATCCTTCTTTTTTAGCTCCACGTTGTCTATGTATTTACTACCGTGTTCGTCAGTCTTTGGTCCTGGATGTTTTCAATCATGTGTTAATTAGGAGTTATTCCCTTCCAGGATCCTAATTCCAAATTAACCCATGTCTAGTCAAATCCAGCTGGTCTTTTATGGGTATACTCGGCGTAGGATCAGGCAAAACCATCGAGTTGCGTACCTTGTGCAGGTCCGGACCTCAGTCGGTTGCCATGTGTCCCTGTCAAGTGGTCAGTCTTTAAACTACCAGTGGTTTGAGCAGACAAAAAACCAGGAGGCGAGCCCTCTCTACGGATGTCATGCATCCACCCCTGGAGTTCCGTCCTGTGTTTCGGTGGGTGTATGGAGGGTTTAGGAACAGACAAACCTTCTCTGGCTTACGTATGAAACGTCCGGCAGTAGTAGAAGTTCATTGTCATGTGTCCACCCCCACCATCTCAGTCGTAGGTGATTCAGTGGTTTTGGGTAATAGTGACCAGTGGAGTTACTCCCTTCCAGGATCGTAACGTTTCCAGAGGTATATCATCCCTAGACAGTGAATTTGTTCGTAGTCCAGGTAAAAAAAGTGGTTCGGTTGTCCAGGCTAAGTACGGCAGGGTAAGGGATCCCCCCATGGGAAATTATTCCGTGGGATCCAATTCTCCGCCAGACATTATCTGGGCACCCCAGGGATTACACGGCCGACGCGAGTCCTCCAGCCGCAGCGCCCGACCCAAAGCCCCACTTTTCGAGGACTTAACTGCCCCAACCCGCTCGGATTAAACACGCGCTACTGAACATACTGCCAATCCAATTCTAAACTGGGGTAGATAGTCGTTCAGCGCGTTACGTGAGTCTCCGTGTGTAATGAGGCTGGGAGGGTTGAGCCGATTGGTCTGCCAACAGAACCCCGAGAGGTCCCGAAGGAGTCCGGTCTATCCATATCCTCCTGTCTTCTTGCTTGGTGTATGGAAGGGCCTATTTTCTTAGGGTCCAATCGCTGCGGGGGAGTCGCCAAGGTCGGGGTCCCCAGAGTAGTTGGAGAAAAAAGGTTCTCGTCCGTTGGGGGTGCTGGTGGGTGTTTCCAAATAATATTTTAGAAGGATGGTAGGTTGGTGAAGGTTTTTTTGTTTAAATTTGGTCTATTTGTGTTCTATTTTATTGTTTCTTTCCGTCAAGGGTCCATGGTCATGGTAACTCTTACTTCCAGAAACAAAAAAAGAAAAAAGAAAAAATCATATAGATATAAAAAAAAAAAAAATTTTTTTTAAAAGAATGTGTAAGTAAAAGTACCTAAAGGTAAGTATTTTTTTTGAGAGTCCGTGGTCACGGTAACTCTATAGTGCTATTGGAGGCCTATTTTTGTGGTCTAAATGACCCCCTATTTTTTATATGGGATGTGGGGTGTGTAAGGTGCGGGTGCAGTGTATGTCCAGATGTTCCTCAGCTGTACTGGAAGCCTCAGTGGTGGTCCAGCCCGTAGTAGTGGTGTTGGTCCTGGAGGGGTTTTTAGGGAGGTCCATCCTTGGTCCGTGAGTCTCGGTGGGATTCTTTGATGTCTACGTTGTGGTTTTATTTTGGAGGTGGCTGCTGACCAAGGAATCCTTGAGGTTTTTTTGTGTTCCCTTTGAAGAGAGAGTAGTTTTTTGGATTTGAGACATCATTTTTGGGGGGGATGCGAGTAGCCACTCGGAAGCTGGGTGAGTTGTATGGTGGGGGTAGGCCATCAGGTATGGTGGGGTTGATCCGCTTCTAGGGAGAGTTCTTTTGACATCGGTTCCCGTGGGAAGTGGTGTTGGTCCTCGAGGGGTTTGGGAGGTCCATCCTTGGTCCGTGGGTCCCGGTGAGATTCTTTGGTTCCTTTGTTGTGGTCTTTGGAGGTGGTGGTATACCAAGGAATCCTTGAGGTTTTTTTTGTTATTCATTTGGGAGGCCAGGATCGGTGTGTGAAGAGGGAGTAGTTATTTTGGCCGTAGTCTCTTCTGGATGTGGGTCGCCACCCGGTAGCTTGGTGAGTTGTGTGGTGGGGTTAGGCCTCTATCTTGGGAGAGTTCCTTTAACATTGGTTCTTTGTGGGTCTTGGGTTGGTGAGACCAGGTTGTCCTGTTTTTTTCAGAGTGGTAGTGGTGAGGGTCTGGTGTTCCAAACGGTTTCTTATATTTTGCTGTGGTATTGTTCCACCTGTGGAGGCATTAACCCTGCGGTACTGGATTGGTGAGGGCTTCGCCTTTCGCTGTGTTTTGCTGCTGGATGGAGCAGGTGGGTTTATCCGGTCCGTGGGGTTTCTGGAGGGGGACAGAGCACGGGGTCAGGGTCCACAAATCAATAGCTTCTGTTGGGTTGTAGGAAGTTGATGGTGTTCTTTGAGTTTCCTGCAGCGTCTTTAGTGTTTGTAAAGGTGGTTTGGTTTTGGGGCCCTCTGGTCCTGTGTGGGGGACCGTCCTCTGGGGTGTCCATATCCTATCTCTCCACTGGATTGGTGAGGGCTTCGCCTTTTAGCTGGGTTTGCTGTTTTGATGGAGTGGGTGGGTTAATCCGGTCCGTGGAGTTTCTGGAGGGGGACAAAGCACGGAGTCAGGGTCCAAGAATGGATAGCTTCTGTTGGGGTGAAGGAAGTTGGTGTTCTTTGAGTTTCCCGCAGAGTCTGGGTGCTCATAAAGGTGGTCCGGTACTGGTGCCCTCTGGTCCTATGTGGGGGACCGTCCTCTGGGGTGTCCACGTCCTATCTCTCCATCCTATGGTGTGGTGAGCGGTGGTGGTATTCTGTTTGAAGGGGTGACCTGTTTGGCAGGTTTGAGGCGTGTCCTTCTCGAGGGGCTAGGTGTCTAGAAGGTCCTGGATTCCCATCATGTAGGATTGGCTGTGGGTTTGGTTGCCTGCTGGGGATGTCATCCAGTGGTTCTGTCCAGCAATCCCATGAATGATGGTGTTGACTGGGAAGAGAGTATGGAGGTAGGTGGTAACGGAGTGTTAACCTGTTCCTGCTGATTATCATTCCATACCACCCAGGTCTGGGTATGGGATGGAGATGAAAATGCAGAGGCCACCTTAACACTCTGCCTCTGCTCCGTTCCCTCAATCACCCTGGTCAGGGTATGATGTGGGGGAAGGTTCGGAGGGTTTGTGTTGCCCAAAAAGAGCCCTTCCCTATGTCAACCTTGTGAGGGTATGACTGGGTCTCTGGGTCCTCTGGCATGGTGGGGGTTTGGCCGCTTTTTTAGAAGGGTTTCTTTGTTCTCGGTTCCGGTTGGTCTTGGGTTTGTGAGGCCGGGTTGTCCTGTGTGGTCGGGGTTGTAGTGGTGGGAGCCTGTTGTGCCATTCGTTGAAGCCTGAAAAAAAGACGTTATGTTAGGCGAAGTCGACGTTCCTACAATGAGACTAGGTTGCCAGTCGAAACTTTTTTCGGCTGGCCCCTCTGAGCGTCTCTTCTTAAAAGGTGTAGAGGGTCTAAGTGATTATCTATGCCCCGTCGAAATTTTTGGGCCCTGTTTGTAGGTGGAGTAGGGGGTCTGGGTTGCCATCAGAGTGCCCGGGGTCCTTGTTGTCTCGCAGATCATCCGTTGTAGTGTGTCCCTGTGTAAAACTCAAAATAAGGGTAAGAGAAAAGTACAAATGAAAATAGGTAGCCAAAAGGAGATACCCCCGAAGTCCGTGTGGAATCTGCCTTCCTTACAGCATCACAGCGGATCTAGGGGTAGCCCAGCCACGACGCGTTTCTGCCTTACTCGGCTTCATCAGGTGGCAGGGAGGAGAAAAGAAAGGTGCAAAAATAGGTGCACTTGGTCGTAGTAGGCCGTATTTTGGACCAGGGAAAATGGGGTGTGTGTGTGGGTATATGTGTAGTTGAGGCTCGACGGTCTTGGAGGTCTATGAAGGTCCGTTGAAAAAAAGGCCAAAAAGGGCGTTGATTCTCTGGGAGGTGGGTTCCGTGATGTAGGAGTACCTAGATTAGGGGAGGAATCGCAATGATTTAAAAGCGGCTCGGAGTGGTCCAGATTCAGGGTGTAGCATGAAGCTATTTAGGGGCCTTTTGTTCCAAAGGGAGTAGAAGGATATTCGTGGGGAGTGTGGAGTACCAGCTGACAGCTTGGTCCAGGTGAGGTGTATCCATGGTGTAAGATGGAGCTGGGGTCTGGTCTTTCAATTGGAGTAGTCATCTTGGGTGCAGTTCTTTGGTAGAGGTCCAGCTTGTGTCTTCTCCAGGTGAAGTGTCTTCAAAAGATGTTCAGGCAGAATGGTACTGAGGCTGAGGGATGCTCCTCTTTTATAGGAAATGAGGGGTGTGTGGTTTTGCCAGGTGTCGAATCCGATTGGTGCATGAGGTGTGCATGCGGTGTTCATGTGAGAGAAACGACCGTGGCTTGTCGAATGAGATCGCTTGGCTTTTGGGGAGAGGCGTCTAGTAGTCTGTTATGTGATGGAAAGGCCTCCGTCGTTGATTCCAATGGGGAATTGTATAGGAGAAGTAGACACTTTGCTTTTGGGGAGCTGTTTGGGTTGTGGGTGTCCGAGAGGTACCAGGTGAGTTTTAAGTAAGACTAGAAGTCCTAGGGGTCGAGAGGAGCCATACGTGGAGTTCCTGTGATTTGTAGAAGTATGATAGATCCTCCTATAAAAAGTGTGTGTTTGACCTTTGTGTCACCATTGACTTGTGTGTTAGCGTTGGGAGCGGTCTGCTCTGGTAGGGGGTTTGGGGTTGGAAATACCCGAAGGTGAGGTTATGTGGGTCCAGGAAAGGTAGAGGATAGAGTGGACATCTGTGGGTTCCTGTAGAAATTTTAGTTGGGGTTCTAGGTGACCCATAGGTTTGGTTATAGGTCTTTGAATGTGGTTGAGTTATTTTTTCCTCCGATTTTTGTGGAGTCACGTTTACTCAAATGTAATAAGGTGCGATGTGTAGGGAAGAGTAGTAGCCGTGGTTCTTTGGTCTTTTTGTGGTATTAGAGGGCTTGAACTTTGTTTCTTAATTGAGGGATAGTTGCAGGTAGTGTTACTAGGGGGGTGTTCCTTTTTCCTCGGATCGAGAATGGTGTTGTTTATATCTTTTTAGTTGGTGCTTATTTAGCGGAGTTTTAGCTTTGATCGCGTTCCTGTCCATTTGGGTGCCCGGATATGCGGTAGATTTGGCCGTTTTGCTGTGTTCAAGTCCACTTGGAGTATGGGATGTACGGGTCCGAAAAAACTTTTTATGCTGTTTCCAGTGATGTGTGTCCTCTGGAGTTGATGCAACCTGTCCTGTGGGGGATACTTCCCTGGGGGGGGGGGGGGGGGGGGGGGGGGGGGGGTCCAGTGTTGAATATGGGTGTTTACTTGTGTGAGAAGGTTTTTGATCCAGATGGGTGGTTTTTAGGTGGTTCCTTTTTGGTTGTCCCATGTATGTACCTGTGATGTACAGTTGACAGGCATTCCTGGTTGAGGCTTGTAGTGTGGGTGGGTCTCCTATGGGTGGGGGTCTTACCTGGGTTTTTGGTTTGTTTGTGTATGGTGCAGAGGTGTGAGTGGGGTGGACCTATTTTATAATTTTGTTTATTTTTGCTCCTAATTTGGAAATATGGTCGTCAGGGTTTCTGTGGGAGGGTAGGAGTCTGTTTCCACTGTGTCAGGGTGATGATGTTTTGTTCTTTGGTGAAAAAGAAGGGTGGATGTTGCCTCTTAGTTGAAAAAAAATAGAGGAGGTGATGTATATCTGAAGGTCAGGGGCTGGTTGTAGAGTTCTTGGTCTTTTGATGAGTTCTTGGTCTTTTGATGAAAAAAACTTGGTTGAGAAGGCTTGGAGTAGGTGGGTCTTGATTTCTTCATCGTTCTAGTTGTTTCTCAGGGGTAGAAGTGTGTGTTGGTGGAGGTCTCAGGAGTGATGTCCTACAGAGGTTTGTTAGAGCTATTTTAGGTTGTATTAAATCTAATGATTATTTTTAACCTGTTCACCATCAAACCATTTCACAGAGAGATATACTGGGTGTAGAATCAACACCCCTAGAAAAGGCCTGATTTGAGATGATCCCGGTTAATTTAAAGGGATAAAAATTTCCTTGGCTTGCTGCGTCCAGATCCCCCGTCAGGCAATGCAGCGGTGACTGGCAAGTGTTTGTTTGTCTAGTTTTGAGTCGGTTGATCCACTTCCATCTCTGACACGTGGAAGCCGAAGGGGGGGAAGGGAGGGGTGTGCACTCCACACATGTGCGCGCGGTCCGGGTGGGTCCAAAGTAGTAGGCCCCATGGTTGCCCACTTGTAGATTAACCCGTTGGTTGGGTTAAAATACTGTCTGTCAGTAGGTTTTAGGTTTAGGTATAGTTTTAAGAGTGGTTAAGGTTAGGGTAAGGTATAGTTTTTTAGAATGGTTAAGGTTAGGTTTAGGTAAGGGTTAGGGTTAAGGTTAGGGTTAGGGTTAGGGTTTAGGGTTAGGGTTTAGGGTTAGGTAAGGGTTTTTTAGAGTGGTTAAGGTTAGAGTTAGGTTTAGGGTTAGGGTTAGGTATAGTATTTCAGAATGGTTTAGTTTTAGGTAAGTCTGTCAACTCAACTTAGGATCAGGCAAAACCCTTGAGTTGCGTACCTTATGCAGGTCCGGTCCTCGGTTGGTTGCCATGTGTCCATGTCGAGTGGTATGGTCATGATGTCTAGGTCCGCTATGTCAACGGAAGTGGAAAGCATAGTGCAACTTAGGAGTTTACTCTCTTTCGGATCCTTCTTTTTTAGCTCCATGTTGTCTATGTATTTACTTCAGTCCTGGATGTTTTCAATCATGTGTGTAATTAGGAGTTATTCCCTTCCAGGATCCTAATTCCAAATTAACCCATGTCTAGTCAAATCCAGCTGGTCTGTATGGGTATACTCGGCGTAGGATCAGGCAAAACCATCGAGTTGCGTACCTTATGCAGGTCCGGACCTCAGTCGGTTGCCATGTGTCCCTGTCAAGTGGTCAGTCTTTGAACTACCAGTGGTTTGAGCAGACAAAAAACCAGAAGGCAAGCCCTCTATACGGTTGTCATGCATCCGCCCTTTGAGTTTCGTCCTGTGTTTCGGTAGGTGTATGGAGGGTTTAGGAACCGGCAAACCTTCTCTGGCTTACGTATGAAACGTCCGGCAGTAGTAGAAGTTAATTGGGTGTTTCCATCCCCACCATCTCAGTCGTAAGTGATTCAGTGGTTTTGGGTGATAGTGACCAGTGAAGTTACTCCCTTCCAGGATCGTAACGTCTCCAGAGGTATATCCTCCCTAGACAGTGAATTTGTTCGTAGTCCAGGTCAAACAAGTGGATCGGTTGTCCAGGCTAAGTACGGCGGGGTAAGGGATCCACCCAGGGGAATTATTCCGTTGGATCCAATTCTCCGCCAGACATTATCTGGGCACCCCAGGGATTACACGGACAATGCGAGTCCTCCAGCCGCAGCGCCTGACCCAAAGCCCCTGTTTTGGAAGATTTAACTGCCCCAGCCCGCTAGGACCACCCACGCGCTACTGAACATACTGCCAATCCAATTCTAAACTGGGGTAGATAGTCGTTCAGCGCGTTACGTGACTCTCCCGTATGTAATGGGGCTAGGAAGGTTGAGCCGATTGGTCTGCCAACAGAACCCCGAGAGGTCCCGAAGGAGTCCGGTCTATCCATATCCTCCTGTCTTCTTGCTTGGTGTATGGAAGGGCCTAATTGCTTAGGGTGTAATCGCTGCGGGGGAGTCGCCAAGGTCGGGGTCCCCGGAGTAGTTGGAGAAAAAAGGTTCTCGTCCGTTGGGGGTGCTGGTGGGTGTTTCCAAAAAATATTTTAGAAGAATGGTAGGTTGGTGAAGGTTTTTTTTGTTAAAATTTGGTCTATTTGTGTTCTATTTTATTGTTTCTTTCCGTTAAGGGTCCATGGTCATGGTAACTCTTACTTCTAGAAACAAAAAAAAGAAAAAATCACATAGATATGTGTTTTATTTTTTTATTTTTTTATTTATTTATTATTATTATTATTATTATTATTATTATTTTTTTTTATATAAGAATGTGTAAGTAAAAGTAACTAAAGGTAAATATTTTTTGGAGAGTCCGTGGTCACGGTAACTCTATAGTGCTAGTAAAGTGGCTGAAGGAAAGTGTTTATTGAGCGTCCATGGTCATGGTAACTCTATGGTGCTAGTAAAGTAGCTACAGGAAAGTTATATTGAGAGTCCATGGTCATGGTAACTCTATGGTGCTATTGGAGGTCTGTTTTTGTGGTCTTAATGACCCCCTGTCTTTTGTATGGGATGTGGGGTGTGTAAGGTGCGGGTGTAGTGTATGTCCAGATGTTCCTCAGCTGTACTGTAAGCCTCAGTGGTGGTCCAGCCCGTGGTAGTGGTGTTGGTCCTGGAGGGTTTTTTTTAGGGAGGTCCATCCGTGAGTCTCAGTGGGATGTCTACGTTGTGGTTTTATTTTGGAGGTGGCTGTTGACCAAGGAATCCTTGAGAGATTTTTTTTGTGTTCCCTTTGAAGAGAGAGTAGTTTTTTGGATTTGAGACATAATTTTTGGGGGGATGCGAGTAGCCACTCGGAAGCTGGGTGAGTTGTATGGTGGGGGTAGGCCATCAGGTATGGTGGGGTTGATCCGCTTCTAGGGAGAGTTCTTTTGACATCGGTTCCCGTGGGAAGTGGTGTTGGTCCTCGAGGGGTTTGGGAGGTCCATCCTTGGTCCGTGGGTCCCGGTGAGATTCTTTGGTTCCTTTGTTGTGGTCTTTGGAGGTGGTGGTATACCAAGGAATCCTTGAGGTTTTTTTTGTTATTCATTTGGGAGGCCAGGATCGGTGTGTGAAGAGGGAGTAGTTATTTTGGCCGTAGTCTCTTCTGGATGTGGGTCGCCACCCGGTAGCTTGGTGAGTTGTATGGTGGAAGTGGGCCATCGGGTGTGGTGGGGTTAGGCCTCTTATCTTGGGAGAGTTCCTTTAACATTGGTTCTTTGTGGGTCTTGGGTTGGTGAGACCAGGTTGTCCTGTTTTTTTCAGAGTGGTAGTGGTGAGGGTCTGGTGTTCCAAACGGTTTCTTATATTTTGCTGTGGTATTGTTCCACCTGTGGAGGCATTAACCCTGCGGTACTGGATTGGTGAGGGCTTCGCCTTTCGCTGTGTTTTGCTGCTGGATGGAGCAGGTGGGTTTATCCGGTCCGTGGGGTTTCTGGAGGGGGTCAGGGTCCACAAATCAATAGCTTCTGTTGGGTTGTAGGAAGTTGATGGTGTTCTTTGAGTTTCCTGCAGCGTCTTTAGTGTTTGTAAAGGTGGTTTGGTTTTGGGGCCCTCTGGTCCTGTGTGGGGGACCGTCCTCTGGGGTGTCCACATCCTATCTCTCCACTGGATTGGTGAGGGCTTCGCCTTTTAGCTGGGTTTGCTGTTTTGATGGAGTGGGTGGGTTAATCCGGTCCGTGGAGTTTCTGGAGGGGGACAAAGCACGGAGTCAGGGTCCAAGAATGGATAGCTTCTGTTGGGGTGAAGGAAGTTGGTGTTCTTTGAGTTTCCCGCAGAGTCTGGGTGCTCATAAAGGTGGTCCGGTACTGGTGCCCTCTGGTCCTATGTGGGGGACCGTCCTCTGGGGTGTCCACGTCCTATCTCTCCATCCTATGGTGTGGTGAGCGGTGGTGGTATTCTGTTTGAAGGGGTGACCTGTTTGGCAGGTTTGAGGCGTGTCCTTCTCGAGGGGCTAGGTGTCTAGAAGGTCCTGGATTCCCATCATGTAGGATTGGCTGTGGGTTTGGTTGCCTGCTGGGGATGTCATCCAGTGGTTCTGTCCAGCAATCCCATGAATGATGGTGTTGACTGGGAAGAGAGTATGGAGGTAGGTGGTAACGGAGTGTTAACCTGTTCCTGCTGATTATCATTCCATACCACCCAGGTCTGGGTATGGGATGGAGATGAAAATGCAGAGGCCACCTTAACACTCTGCCTCTGCTCCGTTCCCTCAATCACCCTGGTCAGGGTATGATGTGGGGGAAGGTTAGGAGGGTTTGTGTTGCCCAAAAAGAGCCCTTCCCTATGTCAACCTTGTGAGGGTATGACCGGGTCTCTGGGTCCTCTGGTATGGTGGGGGTTTGGCCGCTTTTTTAGAAGGGTTTCTTTGTTCTCGGTTCCGGTTGGTCTTGGGTTTGTGAGGCCGGGTTGTCCTGTGTGGTCGGGGTTGTAGTGGTGGGAGCCTGTTGTGCCATTCGTTGAAGCCTGAAAAAAAGACGTTATGTTAGGCGAAGTCGACGTTCCTACAATGAGACTAGGTTGCCAGTCAAAACTTTTTTCGGCTGGCCCCTTTGAGCGTCTCTTCTTAAAAGGTGTAGAGGGTCTAAGTGATTATCTATAACCCGTCGAAATTTTTTGGGCCCGGTTTGTAGGTGGAGTAGGGGGTCTGGGTTGCCATCAGAGTGCCCGGGGTCCTTGTTGTCTCGCAGATCATCCGTTGTAGTGTGTCCCTGTGTAAAACTCAAAATAAGGGTAAGAGAAAAGTACAAATGAAAATAGGTAGCCAAAAGGAGATACCCCCGAAGTCCGTGTGGAATCTGCCTTCCTTACAGCATCACAGCGGATCTAGGGGTAGCCCAGCCACGACGCGTTTCTGCCTTACTCGGCTTCATCAGGTAGCAGGGAGGAGAAAAGAAAGGTGCAAAAATAGGTGCACTTGGTCGTAGTACGGTAAAAAAGGCCGTATTTTGGACCAGGGAAAATGGGGTGTGTGTGTGGGTATATGTGTAGTTGAGGCTTGGCGGTCTTGGAGGTCTATGAAGGTCCGTTGAAAAAAGGCCAAAAAGGGCGTTGATTCTCTGGGAGGTGGGTTCCGTGATGTAGGAGTACCTAGATTAGGGGAGGAATCGCAATGATTTAAAAGCGGCTCGGAGTGGTCCAGATTCAGGGTGTAGCATGAAGCTATTTAGGGGCCTTTTGTTCAAAAGGAGTAGAAGGATATTCGTGGGGAGTGTGGAGTACCAGCTGGCGGCTTGGTCCAGGTGAGGTGTATCCATGGTGTAGCATGGAGCTGGGGTCTGGTCTTTCAGTTGGAGTAGTCATCTTGGGTGCAGTTCTTTGGTAGAGGTCCAGCTTGTGTCTTCTCCAGGTGAAGTGTCTTCAAAAGATGTTCAGGCAGAATGGTACTGAGGCTGAGGGATGCTCCTCTTTTATAGGAAATGAGGGGGGTGTGGTTTTGCCAGGTGTCGAATCCGATTGGTGCATGAGGTGTGCATGCGGTGTTCATGTGAGAGAAACGACCGTGGCTTGTCCAATGAGATCGCTTGGCTTTTGGGGAGAGGCGTCTAGTAGTCTGTTATGTGATGGAAAGGCCTCCGTCGTTGATTCCAATGGGGAATTGTATAGGAGAAGTAGACACTTTGCTTTTGGGGTGCTGTTTGGGTTGTGTCCGAGAGGTACCAGGTGAGTTTTAAGTAAGACTAGAAGTCCTAGGGGTCGAGAGGAGCCATACGTGGAGTTCCTGTGATTTGTAGAAGTATGATAGATCCTCCTATAAAAAGTGTGTGTTTGACCTTTGTGTCACCATTGACTTGTGTGTTAGCGTTGGGAGCGGTCTGCTCTGGTAGGGGGTTTGGGGTTGGAAATACCCGAAGGTGAGGTTATGTGGGTCCAGGAAAGGTAGAGGATAGAGTGGACATCTGTGGGTTCCTGTAGAATTTTTAGTTGGGGTTCTAGGTGACCCATAGGTTTGGTTATAGGTCTTTGAATGTGGTTGAGTTATTTTTTCCTCCGATTTTTGTGGAGTCACGTTTACTCATATGTAATAAGGTGCGATGTGTAGGGAAGAGTAGTAGCCGTGGTTCTTTGGTCTTTTTGTGGTATTAGAGGGCTTGAACTTTGTTTCTTAATTGAGGGATAGTTGCAGGTAGTGTTACTAGGGGGGTGTTCCTTTTTCCTCGGATCGAGAATGGTGTTGTTTATATCTTTTTAGTTGGTGCTTATTTAGCGGAGTTTTAGCTTTGATCGCGTTCCTGTCCATTTGGGTGCCCGGATATGCGGTAGATTTGGCCGTTTTGCTGTGTTCAAGTCCACTTGGAGTATGGGATGTACGGGTCCGAAAAAACTTTTTATGCTGTTTCCAGTGATGTGTGTCCTCCGGAGTTGATGCAAGCTGTCCTGTGGGGGATACTTCCCTGGGGGGGGGGGGGGGGGTCCAGTGTTGAATATGGGTGTTTACTTGTGTGAGAAGGTTTTTGATCCAAATGGGTGGTTTTTAGGTGGTTCCTTTTTGGTTGTCCCATGTATGTACCTGTGATGTACAGTTGACAGGCATTCCTGGTTGAGGCTTGTAGTGTGGGTGGGTCTCCTATGGGTGGGGGTCTTACCTGGGTTTTTGGTTTGTTTGTGTATGGTGCAGAGGTGTGAGTGGGGTGGACCTATTTTATAATTTTGTTTGTTTTTGCTCCTAAGTTGGAAATATGGTCGTCAGGGTTTCTGTGGGAGGGTAGGAGTCTGTTTCCACTGTGTCAGGGTGATGATGTTTTGTTCTTTGGTGAAAAAGAAGGGTGGATGTTGCCTCTTAGTTGAAAAAAAATAGAGGAGGTGATGTATATCTGAAGGTCAGGGGCTGGTTGTAGAGTTCTTGGTCTTTTGATGAGTTCTTGGTCTTTTGATGAAAAAAACTTGGTTGAGAAGGCTTGGAGTAGGTGGGTCTTGATTTCTTCATCGTTCTAGTTGTTTCTCAGGGGTAGAAGTGTGTGTTGGTGGAGGTCTCAGGAGTGATGTCCTACAGAGGTTTGTTAGAGCTATTTTAGGTTGTATTAAATCTAATGATTATTTTTAACCTGTTCACCATCAAACCATTTCACAGAGAGGTATACTGGGTGTAGAATCAACACCCCTAGAAAAGGCCTGATTTGAGATGATCCCGGTTAATTTAAAGGGATAAAAATTTCCTTGGCTTGCTGCGTCCAGATCCCCCGTCAGGCAATGCAGCGGCGACTGGCAAGTGTTTGTTTGTCTAGTTTTGAGTCGGTTGATCCACTTCCATCTCTGACACATGGAAGCCGAAGGGGGGGAAGGGAGGGGTGTGCACTCCACACATGTGCGCGCGGTCCGGGTGGGTCCGGGCGCGGCCGGCCAAAGTAGTAGGCCCCATGGTTGCCCACTTGTAGATTAACCCGTTGGTTGGGTTAAAATACTGTCTGTCAGTAGGTTTTAGGTTTAGGTATAGTTTTAAGAGTGGTTAAGGTTAGGGTTAAGGTTAGGGTAAGGTATAGTTTTTTAGAATGGTTAAGGTTAGGTTTACAGTGCCTTGCGAAAGTATTCGGCCCCCTTGAACTTTGCGACCTTTTGCCACATTTCAGGCTTCAAACATAAAGATATAAAACTGTATTTTTTTGTGAAGAATCAACAACAAGTGGGACACAATCATGAAGTGGAACGACATTTATTGGATATTTCAAACTTTTTTAACAAATCAAAAACTGAAAAATTGGGCGTGCAAAATTATTCAGCCCCCTTAAGTTAATACTTTGTAGCGCCACCTTTTGCTGCGATTACAGCTGTAAGTCGCTTGGGGTATGTCTCTATCAGTTTTGCACATCGAGAGACTGAATTTTTTTCCCATTCCTCCTTGCAAAACAGCTCGAGCTCTGTGAGGTTGGATGGAGAGCATTTGTGAACAGCAGTTTTCAGTTCTTTCCACAGATTCTCGATTGGATTCAGGTCTGGACTTTGACTTGGCCATTCTAACACCTGGATATGTTTATTTTTGAACCATTCCATTGTAGATTTTGCTTTATGTTTTGGATCATTGTCTTGTTGGAAGACAAATCTCCATCCCAGTCTCAGGTCTTTTGCAGACTCCATCAGGTTTTCTTCCAGAATGGTCCTGTATTTGGCTCCATCCATCTTCCCATCAATTTTAACCATCTTCCCTGTCCCTGCTGAAGAAAAGCAGGCCCAAACCATGATGCTGCCACCACCATGTTTGACAGTGGGGATGGTGTGTTCAGCTGTGTTGCTTTTACGCCAAACATAACGTTTTGCATTGTTGCCAAAA